>NC_041396.2:136189072-136484072 GCF_900747795.2 Erpetoichthys calabaricus | reverse complement strand
GCAATCGTTTAAATCAAAGCGCGAGTCGAAAAACACCACCCCATAATATTAGTTAACGATTAACACATTTCTATATGTATTGTAAGCATACAATACAACTGATAATATGCTGCGCTTATTTATCTGGTGTACTGACATTTTTGCGCGTTTAACGGCTGAAATCTAACGTGGTTTGTGCCCTTCAGAATGAAAAGAGTTTGCATTTACCTTTTTAATAAAAGGCGAGCTTTTAAGCCTGAGAAATCACCCCGTAAATGCACACGTTTAATTGCACATGTGTTAATATGTATGCTTACACAGTATTAAAAGACACTCAACAAGTACACAGTATTAAAAGACAGTCAACAATTAACGTCATTTACCTTCGTTCCCGCTTTTGACTTGTGCTGTAAATGTCTTCCTCGTTTTCAGTTCACGTGATTACGTAGGAGGCGTAATACGTGATGATGCGATACGTGACTCCGCCTCCTCCATTAGAGTATATGGACAAAAAACAGGTTCCAGTTATGACCATTACACGTAGAATTTCGAAATGAAACCTGCCTAACTTTTGTAAGTAAGCTGTAAGGAATGAGCCTGCCAAATTTCAGCCTTCTACCTACACAGGAAGTTGGAGAATTAGTGATGAATGAGTCAGTCAAACAGGTTCCAGTTATGACCATTACGCGTAGAATTTCGAAATAAAACCTGCCTAACTTTTGTAAGTAAGCTGTAAGGAATGAGCCTGCCAAATTTCAGACTTCTACCTACACGGGAAGTTGGAGAATTAGTGATGAGTGAGTCAGTCAAACAGGTTCCAGTTATGACCATTACGCGTAGAATTTCAAAATAAAACCTGCCTAACTTTTGTAAGTAAGCTGTAAGGAATGAACCTGCCAAATTTCAGCCTTCTACCTACACGGGAAGTTGGAGAATTAGTGATGAATGAGTCAGTCAAACAGGTTCCAGTTATGACCATTACGCATAGAATTTCGAAATAAAACCTGCCTAACTTTTGTAAGTAAGCTGTAAGAAATGAGCCTGCCAAATTTCAGACTTCTACCTACACGGGAAGTTGGAGAATTAGTGATGAGTGAGTGAGTCAGTCAGTCAGTCAGTCAGTCAGTCAGTCAGTGACTCAGTGAGTCAGTGAGGGCTTTGCCTTTTATTAGTATAGATTATATTAATGGGATCAGTTTCAGATACCTCTTGCTCCACATCTCCTCTAATACTAAAAAATAACAGCATTATTGACGTGTCAATAAGGGGGGAAGGGTTGGTATAGTACATGTATAGTAAATGTGGTATAGTAAATTTTAAAATTTTTGAAGTCATTTTTCAGTTTTTATGGAACAAATGCAGATAATTTGAATATTATGCCAACACTATTACACTATTATGAGACCAATTTTTGTAATGATTTATTATTGAGTACAGTTTTCCTTGATATATTTAAGAATGACTTTAATTTTATGATGATTTACTTTTTATGAGGGACATGTTTTCAATTGAGTATAAAGTGCAACAGCAGCCAAACTGGAAACATCTATAAAGGAAGGCTTTTATTTAAAGATTTATTTTTGAATATGAGAGGAAAGCTGAACATTGTGCTTATCAATTTCAAACTTTACTTTGACTGCTTAAAAGCAAATTGATTTAGACAAGCACAGACTGGATTTAAATGATTGTTTTATCGCTAGCAATATTTTTTAATAGGGGTACCCCCAACGAAACAGATCTGACATCTTATGACATATTATTTCTGGGATCCATAAGTAGCTACCAATGAAGAATTAACATGCTGACTGTTTAAGTGAACATTTTTTAAGTCTATATATCTGCAGGTGAAAGCTGTTTTTTCCTAGTAAATTATAGATGATAGCATTTGAAGTTGAACCCAGAGATTGTGCTGTAATAAAGGTCTGCAGATAAGCTAATCGTCTTACTCCAAGGAGAACCAATTCAATTCCAGTCCAAGGCATCATGGATCCCTGCTGCTAAGAGCTCAATTGTGCTGGTGATGACTGAGCCCAAAGATCATTGTGGATTCAGAATCATAGATGACACCTGCCTGCTTTGGTCCAAGACTTCTAGATGTGGTCCTTTTTACCTTGGGATATTGGACCCCATCACCTGCTTTAATCCATACCAGAGAAGAAAATTTGTCACGCTTTTACTCTGCAGGGCTCGATGTCTTAGCCGGAGCCCACTTTAATTGTCCACTTGTTTGACAACTAGCAACATCTTTCAAAATGTATTTGAACCATGAACTTGTACAAGGTGTAGAAAGAAAAGCTAATTATCTGCAAGCAAAGCAGAATACAGGAACTCCTAAATAATATGTATTTAATGAATGTTTGTATTAATGGGAATACTGCATGATTATTGTGAATTCAAAGTGGTTAAGAATAAGATATTTTTAGATAAATGTTTTTATATGCCTTCTGATATTTAGTATGAGATAATAGGTTACCTTTAAGGACCAATGATTTATGTAATCTGGAGTTAATCAGAATCTAATCTAATATAGCATAAAATATCTATTAGAGATTACGTTAAGAAACTGTCATTAAAGAGGCATTCTACTATTGCTAGTTAGGGCCAGTCCAGTTTAGATATTCTAGGTTATTGATTGTAATATTATAACAAATACTATAGAGCTTAACATTTAGGTACATTTATTAATTGAGAAGAATAATAGTAAACTTATGGGATGGCACATTTAACAAGTATTTTGGGAATAAGGGACACTTACTGTAGGTCAGGCCATCTATAACCTTTAGAATAGGATGACACAGTTTAGGCTGACATGTTGATGGCGATACAGGACAAATGATTAATATTATGGCTTGTTGAGTATATGTATTATAAAAGATAGTGAAATGAAGTAATTATTTGGCCCATAGGAGATGGAGTGTCTTATACATGTGGTGGTGAATGTGTGGTCTGTGAAGTAAAAAGCCTGGATAAAAGTTTGAAAATCTCTACTGGGGCGGCACGGTGGAGCAGTGGGTAGCGCTGCTGCCTCGCAGTTGGGAGACCTGGGGACCCGGGTTCACTTCCCGGGCCCTCCCTGCGTGGAGTTTGCATGTTCTCCCCGTGTCTGCGTGGATTTCCTCCAGGGGGCTCCGGTTTCCTCCCACAGTCCAAATGCTGGTTAGGTGGATTGGCGATTCTAAATTGGCCCTAGTGTATGCTTGGTGTGTGGGTGTGTTTGTGTGTGTCCTGCGGTGGGTTGGCACCCTGCTCGGGATTGGTTCCTGCCTTGTGCCCTGTGTTGGCTGGGATTGGCTCCAGCAGACCCCCGTGACCCTGTGTTCGGATTCAGCGGGTTGGAAAATGGATGGATGGATGGAAATCTCTACTGGTGACAGAAGATTTGAACCATCAGTGAGAAGCTTGGGTATTACCCTTGAAATTTGAATGTGACCTCAAAGATGACCCAGTGACTTGCATTTTGGAAAGTAGTGCTGACATCTTCTGAAGGGAGGATTGACACCTACTGTCCACAAAATAACTGCATTAATATGATAAAGGTGGTTCAGATTGAGACCACAGCTGGGAGTAAATATGGGCAACTTCATGAATGAATGTATTAGGATGTGAGCATGGTGAGGTGTATAAGGACTGATTATTATTGTGCACATCAGTGACAACATAAAACTGAGAACTATTGAGGTTTTTAAAATAAATATTTGGCTATCTGTGTCGCCACCAACAGTATTATTAACAGGTCTGATTGTAGATGATCACAAAGAACTATATAGGTATATTAAATAGTTATTTCACCACATTTAGGAATTGCGACAATTCTGACATTATGTGTTTAGTGTGAACTCATCTTAGAAACAAAAAGGTAAAACCAGTATACTTAGTACTGGCTTCATTTGAACCTAGGGACATGGGGACCTATGTTTGCCAAAGTAGGAATTACTCTCTTGATTTGAATCATTGTGTCTTTGAATGGTATTTTGCTGCTTATTGCCAGTTTTCTAATTAATTGTTACCAGAGTTGCTGTCAAACATGTGTACATCCAAGTTCTTGAACCATGGACATCTTCAGCTACAGATTTTGATTCTCTTCTTGATGACAATGTGGATAATGAAATACTAAACCAAAAGGCTCCCTGGGTGAAGTGCTAGTAACCGCTCCCCAGGTAGGTGACCCTCTACGGTGCGCAAAGTACCTGGGTTGAAGAAAAATTGTTATTTCACTGGAAGAATATTTCTCCAAATGAAGGAAAAGCACTTATTATGGACAATTTTGTTTTATTATTTTAAGCCTTATGCATGTATTATTTTCTTTTAACCATCATGGATTATGTTACACTCCCATGTTATTCAATTTCATACGTACTCATGATTGATTATGTAAATTATTGACTGTTAGGATAGGGCCAGGAAGTCTTTTACTCCTCTCTGTTGATTGATGGGGAGAGATGTTTGGCTCCTGTGCCACCAGAGGAGAGGTACAGGTGTTGAAGATTAAGAAGAACTGTAAGAGGTCTGTATTAGGCCCCGAGGAAGATTTGAACCAACATCCCCTACTTTTCTTTGGGAATTTAAGGATAGGTGGTGAGGCTAAATTAGCCTCAAAGGGAGGATTATAGAAGGAAATTTTTTTTACATTAGGCATGATTAGCATATTAGCATAAATAGCCATAAAAGTAATTAAAAGCTTCTGAAACATTAGATTAAGCATAAATTAGAATGTTAAGCAAATAAGATAGGTCAAGAAAATGGTTAACTAAAAAATCAGTCATATTGCATTATTTTTTAAGCTTGAAGGAAAGTTACCAGTATTAAGAAAGCAAGAAGAGAACAGGACAAAAATGACGCACAGAAACTAACCAAGGACAAGATAAGAAGGCCAGAAAACAAGGAGCAATACCAGTAACAAAATGCAGGAAAAATGGTTTTAGTAGGCAGGTAAAAAGCCAGCTAGACTAGTGAATCAGCAAAGATGGCAAAAAAGGCATTGCTGCCAAGGTCAGATGATGTAATGTATGGAAAATAACAAAATATATTCTAGCATCAATAAGTTTAGAAAATTATATTAGCATTTAATCTTAGTACAGAAGTTAAATGTAAATCAAGCATGCCAAGCAAATAAATAAATAAAGGCACATGCCCTATTTCTTTTTAAATTAAAGCTTAGCGTTGAGCCACCAAGTATAAACTAGCATGCCAGCCAAGAAAGGAAATAATAAGAGGAAGCCCAAAAATGGACTTCTGCTCAGTCTTGGCCAGTTAAAGAAATAAGAAAAAACAGAAACTAGAAATGAACAATAGACAGTGAAATACCAGGGGGGGCAGCTGCAGGGTGAAGTTAGGAGATAATAAGGGTTCCCATGGGAACTCAAGGTATCGGCTGGACAGGAGTAGAGGGGAGTCAGAGTAAAAGAGCAAATGAGCTAATTTGAACGAGGTCAGAGTGATAAGAAATGATATATAAGTTTTGGGTTTTGAACTGTTCGGGGCTCATCTCAATTTTGCCATATTGGGTTGAGTCCTTGTTATTATTATGGTTATTTTATTGCAATAAAACTGCAGACTCTGTTTGCCTATCCCGAGACTCCTAATAGTCTTCATTTCAGGTAAAAAACCTTCTGGTGATAATTTTAAGCCACGACAAGCTAAGAAGATTCCAGCCAGCCCAGAACAATTTATATGTCTCAGCGTCAAAGAAAGATACCTCAAAAACTGAAGGACTATATGATTGAATGATAAGTTAATCTGAATAAAAAAGTGTTCAATTAGCTTTGTTAGGCAGTGTCCAGGTTAGTTAAATATTAAAGTTGTTTGCAAAATAAGATGCATGTCAGTTGGTTGAATGGGTAAATCAGTAATAAAATGGAGTAAATATGGTTGTAAGAGCCATTTTCCTAGTTATATAAGACTCATAAATATTTTACAAGATGACAATGCATAATCTATGGGAGGTTCCTATAACACCCATAAGTTGAGTAAAATTGGTATATTCTAGCTATTTCTATCTGCTCTAACTAAACCTTATTCTTCAGTTAGTGACCAGCCTTGCCATGTGTACGGCGGTTAGAGGCATAAGATTTAAAACCATGCCCGTGTCTACGTGCCAAAGGGCCTACAGGCCTTCTGAGTGTGTAAAGTAACATGTAAGAAAGTAGCACTTATTTAAGTGCAGAACTGTACACTTGTAGTGTACAGAAGAAGAAGCTAAGAATCTTTAAGTATAGAAAAAGAAGTAAAGAACTTTTAAGTACAGAAATAGCTAAAGTTTCTCAAGAAAAGCTAAGTCTAGAGAAGATACATTTTCCCTTTTTTTTGCCTTTTGTGCTACATGTGTAACTATTTTTCCTTTATTCTTGTGTGGATTATTTGACTTTAACTTTCACTAAATATTTTTAAAACAAACTTTTAGACTGAGAGATTTCTTTCGACACGCGTTTTACCTGTGCTTGATCTCGCCTTATACTTCGGCGGCTACAATGGTGGATGTTTATGCTTTATAACTGAGGTAAGGGGCGATGTAATGTATGTGTACGTTACTTTAAGTAATACTAGAGTTGGATTATTATGGGTTGTTATTATAGGCTAAGGAAAAAAATAAGATGTCAGAATGGCTTATGAAGTCATGTATTTGAGACTGCTTCGATTCAGAGTACCTAATTCATACATTATGGAAATATTGCAACAACATTGGACAAGTTACATCATCCAGGGATGATTCACCAAAAGAATGATCTGGCATTCCTATAAAAATGACAATTGCGAACAATCGCATATGCATTTCCCAACTAGTGCAGCAAAAGGCAAGCAGTCCTTTTAAGGATAGCAAGACACCTCAAAGAGCCATGTAAAGAGCAAAGAATCCATCCATTGCGGCACTCGGTGCCAACGCTGCAATATCAGACATTTACAGTAGCTGCTTGCCTGAGCAGCTTAAGAAATTATTTTCATCATGAATAATAATTAATTTTGCTTTTCAGTGCAAAACACAACCATTTAGCAAAATCCTTGTCACAAAGTTCAGTCCTTCGCCTTGCCCCAGCTTAACTCTGTCGAATGAATTCAACAGATAGGACACCAATTCATTCTAGAATGCAGTGCTTCTTTTCTTTCTGTTTTCTCAGACGTGCACACACAACGCCAGCACATGTGTACTAACATTGCATTTCATTACGTGACAGTGACCAAAGGAATTCAAAGACCAGGAACTGTCCTTAATGTAAATATATTTCCTGACTTTGACGTCTTAAATGAATAGGAAAACAAAAATAGTTTTACATTCTTTAAAGCAAAAGGGCTGACTATTTTTAAATATATTTATCAATTCAGTAATAAAGTAACTACAGATGCAAAACAGAAATTAAGGTAAATTTGTGTGTTACACTAACATACGATGCAGGATCATATACCACTTCCAAAGTGAGTATACTTACTATGGTACTGCAGAATTGTCTCACCACAAGCCTGTCTTTAGTTTGTTCTTTTTCATTTGTACCCTTAGTAAACTGCATGTATTTTTTGATTAACTTGGATTGAAACATTTTTGAGTTGTTTGTGCTCTTAGTATCAAATGGTCAGTTTTTCCTTTGATTTTAAGCAATCACTAAAATCAAGACAATTTTGTGACATTTTTGTAACACTCCTCTAATACACTAAATATACACATAACCACGGCAATGAAGTGACCAACATGACATTAATATTGCGTATTAATTTTTATTTTATTTAAATTATTGTTTCAATAAACAAAATCTCATTACTTTAATATAAATGTCATTCTCATTTCATATTACAAAATAAAATATGCAAAGAACAAATCAGGATTATTGGAAAAAGAAACACAAGCAAACTATTTTGTACTGGATGAAGCTGCTGTAAACTGAAGAAGCTAAATGCTTTGGGGGAATTTTATTCTGAAAAGTGCCGGCTCGCTTAATGATGCAATAACTTTTAAATAAGCCAAGCTGCTCATTGGTTTTAAACTGAAAACTGGCATTTTGAAGTAATTGTCACAGATAGTAAATTTTATGGCATTATTTTAGACATGATAATACTAATGTGCAACATTATAGCAAAAACTATAATATTTTATGCCCGCTTCAGATATTTCACATATTGTAAACATTTATGGTGTTATAGCTACTTTATCGGTCATTAAAATGATTTAGTGCAAACTATGTTTTCTTGCATATAATATTAAAAGGTGAAAATATTATATGTTTACATATACACTACTAGTCAAAAGTTTGAGAACATCCAGAACTTTTCATGTTTTTGGTAGACATTGATATGTTTTTTATCAAGATATCATTAAATTGATTTAAAAATACAACCAAAACAAATATAGCCAAGATATAACTGATTTATATTGGGGCGGAGTGGTGGCTCTGAGGCTAAGGATCTACGCTGGTATCCAGAAGGTTGCCGGTTCAAATCCCCATCACTGCCAAAAGAGATCCTACTCTGCTGGGCCCTTGAGCAAGACCCTTAACCTGTAATTGCTCCAGGGGTGCTGTACAATGGCTGACCCTGCGCTCTGACCCCAAGGGGTATGCGAAAACTAACAAGTTCCTAATACAAGAAATTGTATAAGGCAACAAAAAAAAATTCTAATGGCTATTACTACTTAAAGTAACTAATTTTTAATTTATTATTAACATATGAATGCAAAGCCCCAGTGTCCTAATGGTCAACTCATCCTTAATTAATCTAATCCTTAATTAGACATTCTATTTGGTTATTAGAGAAATCTTTGTAAATCCATTAAAACTGCTGAACCCTGTTATTCTTTTCAGTTGGGATACATTCTTAAAATTCAGTTCTTGGTTCAAAAATGGTGAAAGAGTAAAAGCCTTCTCAAGAAACATGTCAGTGTATAGTTTTTTTTTGGCAGAATGAAGGTTATTCCATGTAACAGATTGCCAAGAAAATGAAGATTTCATACAAAGGTGTCTATTACTGTTTTGAGAGAAGAGAACAAACTGAATCTAATCAGGATAGAAAAAGTAGGGGAAGGCCCAGATGCACAATTTGTTAACAGGATAAATTCATCAGGGTCATCACTTTGCTACATCCAAATACCAGTGTCATCTGCAACTGTGTAAAGAGAACTTCAAAGTTCTGGCCTAAGAGGCAAAATTTCAAAGAAAAAGCCATATCTGAAACTGGCAAGTAAAACAAAACAGAAAAATGAGCAAAAGAACACAGACATTCAATGGAAGGTGACAGGAAGAGCGTTATATTGTACAGGTCGTGAAGTTCACTTCTTGAGTTTGGGGCCAGGCTGATTTTGATTTTAAACCTAAATATTTTGTTTAAACCTGCACCAGCAAGCATAATAAGTCCATGTTTGGTTTGGATGTGGTGACAGAATGGAGAATAAGAGCTTTCAAAATGAAGTAAACCATTCAACTCAGGAAGGGTAGGCACATTGCTGTGCAGGCAGCTCTCAGTAGGATGTGGGGAATGTTGACCTAAAATAAGGATGTCATCAAGAGACATACGGAGCACTTTGATTAACTTCTAAACCAGGCAAATCTGACCTCCTCCTCAGAAGCAGTGCCAGAATATTTTTTTAAATGGAGGCTATTTTTGAGGCTGAGACTATTGCAGTGATTGAAAAGATTCTCAATGGCAGAGCCAAAGGGGTGGATGATATCTGACTAGAAAAGCTGAAAGCACTTTTCATTATGTGAGGGTTTGCACATACGGTAGTGGCTCTGCTCTCAGCATAGGCATATGTGATGGTAGTCCTCCTTTTTAAAAATGGGGAGATAAGGGTGTTTTAGAAAAGGTTGGTAAACATGCTTGTTAGCTTGTCTGAGAAAGCCCATGCCAGTGTACTTAAAGAGAGATTCTGTCGGAGATCAAGACTTCAAATGAAAGTGGACCAAAGTGAATTTGTTCTGGTTTTAAAACTATAGACAGGCTTGTATTTGCACTGCTATTTGGGTTGTCATGGGAGTTTGTCCATCCTCTATAGGACTTCTCTGTGGTATTTCAGGAGAATGGAGTTCCAGAGTCTGCTGCTTGTTCCATTTGGTACCAATTTTTGGGGAGCCAGCATTGTATTCATATAGTTCTATTTAGCTACTGTATGTTCAGTGTAAGAGTGGGGCATTCTATGTCATCTCCTGCTTATGATTTTCATAGACAGAATATTAAGACACAGTCATAATTTGGAGCGTGCCTAGTTTAAGAACCAAAGGTTTATATCTCTGCTGTTTGTCAATGATGCTGTCCTCTTGGTCTCATTAGAAAGTTGTCTCTGGCATGAACTGAAACAATTTGTGCCTGAGTGTGATGTTTTTGGAATGAAATTTAGCACCCTCAAATGTGAGATAATGGCCTTCTGCTGGAAAAGAATAACCTGCACTTTCAGGTAAGGGTTGAGCAGCTGCTTCTTTTCAGTCATGTTCATGAGTAAATATAAATCCAATATTATGTTACATGTCTCTTTGTCACGAGGTATGGCAGATTTGCCAACTGCAGTTGTTGATCTTGTCACTGCTCCATGTCAAATTACATGACTGAAAATCGCAGCCCATGTCACACTGATTTTCCATTGCAGTCTTCCTCACTCCCTTTTACTGACAGCCAATAGCATTCTGCCTGACACAGCCATACAAAGACAAAGAAAAATAGCTGCAGCAAGTTCAGCAGCAAATCTTGGCCCTTTTTTGTTTTTATATTCTGTTTTAGCACGTAGAAATCAATACATTACAGAGATGAGCTTCTCTTCTGTTTGTGAGGTTCAAAACATGCATGTTCTTTATTTCTCATCACTACATTCTATGCATTGTACTTCCGGATGAGTATTTATTAGTTGTCAGCTCTCCTGAACACACAGCATGCCCCACCGACTAAAAGACAAAATCAAACCTATTTGGTTTTATCATGGCAATCTGTAGACTAGGTGGAATGTGTCATTGAGTATGTCACATTAGGTGGTCTGCCTTATAGGAATGTGGCCTTAGCTGCCTCCATTTTGCTAAGATTATGTAAATGAAGTCTACAACTGAAAATCACTGGAAAGGTCATGTAATGTGGCATGGACTTAAGAGTGATTGTAAGATTAACCAATGAGTCAAACCAGTGAAAGCAGTTTTGCAGTCATTGTATCAGGCTGTGGTGTTTGCATTTGATTTTTTCTGTCTCTGAATAGTGAGAAAATGGTACAATGAAAAGTACAAGAAGCCATGACAGGCTGAGGAGCAATATGGGAGGGCATCAGATTAGCTCTACTGCTTCTGCTGATCAAAATTAGTTAATTGAGCATGGGGTTAGGATACCACTGACCACCTACAACGGGGGTGTACAAAACACAGGCAAATAGGATTCAAAGAGGAGTCAACCAGGACAACTTGAAGTGATTATATCTTTGGCCTGAGAGGAAATTTCCCAGCAAAAGCTGGAAAGAGGTTTTTTGGAGCAAGATGTTCTGGTATGTCCACATCAGCATGTTGCCATCTAGACCAGGGGTCCTCAATCACAGTCCTGGAGGGCCGCAGTGGCTGCAGGTTTTTGCTCCAACCCAATTACTTAATAAGAAGCACTTATTGCTCAAGTAACACTTCTGCTTCACTTTAGTTGTCTCATTCGTTAAGATTTTGAACCCTTATTGCTTATTTTAGCCTTAAACAGCTGTATTCTTGGTTTTTAATGGCTCCTAATTAGCATGCAAATGACAAAAAAGACCAGCATTTCTCCATTGAGCTTGTTGCCATTTACACCTGTGTGTATTTATCACGCACTATTGGATTTAATTAAATACTTGGAAGGAAAGTGAAGAGAAAAAAGTGAAGGACTGAGAATTACTCATCCATTTTAGACTTCAAATCATTTGGATGATATCCTTAGAAAGGAAAAAAAATCTAGGATATGAGAATGACCTGACATAGCAGAGTTAAAGCACTAACAAGCCATGAAATTAAATTATTGGCAAGAATTGCTTTCTAATTAAGAAACCGGGTTAGAACAAAAACCTGCAGCCACTGTGGCCCTCCAGGACTGTGATTGAGGACCCCTGATCTAGACCTTCAACAGGACAAGAAGAAAGAAGGAGAAATGAGGATACATGCCTCTAAAAGTATTATGAGGATTTTCTCTGAGACCATAATCTCTTATAGGCAATTATATTGGAACAGGGAAACCTTGCTATTTACATTTCAAACTTGATTTAATAGGTAAATTAGTTGTACTTTGCACATATTATTTTGAACTTTCTAATACATACCTATCCTGAAAACTTGCATTTCTTACTCCTGTGTCAGGTTTGTACCAATCAGCTGTGCCCTGAGAAGCAGCTGGGTGTCTAAGCATAACTTCTACATAAAACAAGCTTTAAGGATAGAGAGCAAAATGATTCTCCTGCAAAACAAGCTGAATTAGTGGGTCCGTTTAGGATGAACAGGAACATTAAGGGAAGCCATAACAAATCAGGTGAAAAACAAAAACATTTTTTAAATTAAAGTCCACAACTCAAAAGTAGTAATAAGAAGCAGTGCAAAATGAAAGAGTGAAAAGGCAGGCAAAACATAGAGTGAGGTATTCAAAAAACTAAACAAAAGACTAAATAAAACTAATATATATATATATATATATATATATATATATATATATATATATATATATATATGCCTATATAAAAAACAGTCAACTCACATTAAACATAATAATTAAAAACAAAGGGCTACTGTAGCATTTGTTAAAGGCTTTTCAGAAGCTAAAGCAGTACAATATACTGCATAATTGTAATTACCAGCAACAAAACTAGAAGTAACAGCTAAAAACTGAAAAGCACATTAAAGGCCCCATTCTGACACTGTGCTGGACATGTTACTTTTATAAGCAAAAGTTATGACATTAGAACATAATAATAATAATAATAATAATAATATACAATTTTTAAAGAACATGTCTGTAGATTTAAAATGTTTTGTGTAATTTTGCTGTTTACTAAGGACCTGTTTATTATTTGCCCTATCAGAATAAAAGTAGGTTTAAGAGTGAAATAGCACATATATAACATGCTTAAATATAACGTAAATATAAAACCAGGGTTAAAGTTTTCTCAACAAATTATTCCATGAATTCATTTCCTGCTTAGTTTGCTAGATAGTGTTTGGGCTGGGGTTAAATCTAGGCTTTTTAAGGCTTTAAAGAAGCATTACAACACTTCATCATCTAAACAACCACTGGTGTTGAGATGCCATTGCAACCCTTGTGAGATGTGGTGGGAGGGGAATCCTCATCAGAACTCCACAAAGCCGGCCAGAAAAATATATATAAATTTTTTTTAAATACAAAAACAGTATTTTGTGCACTATATAAGCTAAATAAAACTGTGAGGAACTGGTGCATTGCATTGTATGATGTCACAGGCAACTGACAAGGGGGCACAATAATGCTTGAAAATCTGCAGATGTTAGCTAGTAAAGAAGAATTTCATTTTGAGAAGAAAAAAAATCTAAGTGGTTCTCAAAAACATACAATTGGCACAACATGCAACTGCAAAACTACCATAGATAAAATGTTTAAGTTATCAGTGGAACTGGGAGCAGATAAAATGCTATCAGTGTCATCAATGAAGGAGATCTCCTCATGTGAATGTACTGTAGTATTGTGGTGACATTGAAGGAAAATACTTCTTCTCTTTGTCAACCTTGGCCACTTGTTCTTATTGCAGATGACAATGAATCTCTTAATAAAGAGTCTATCCTATTCCACTCTGAAGGATGACATCCTTAATTGCCTTGATGTTTGATGGGAAGTTCTGTGCAATGTGTGTCTTCAAAATTACTCACAAGTGCTCAACAGGATTGACACTGGGTGAGATACTGAACCACTCCATCACTTTCATTTTGTTCTAATTTAAAAATGCACCAGTGGCCATAAAAAATGTTCAGTCATCTTCATACTGAAAAAATGTTCAATAATTCAGGGTGTGTAGAGAAAGTAGCATACTTTCTTTCAAGATTTTGCAGTACATCTGTGATTTCATGATGTCCTCAATGCAGTACAGTTCTCTTGCATTTATACATTCCCATATTAGAATGCTACCATGTCATGTTTCACTGTGGGAACCATGCACTTCTCACTTTACTCCAACTTGCAACACAATACATTCTGGGCACCATCAGATCCAAAAAGATTGATTTGGTCCAATCAAAACATAGAATAGCTTCACAAATGTCTTCATCTCTGTTAATATAGATCTTGGCCAAGGTTAAATGGGCTTTCTTGTGCTTTAGCTTCAGTAGTGGCTTTCTGCAAGGATGACAAGCATTCATTCCACTTCAGTGCAGAGTGTGTCTTACTGTTTAAGATTGAAGCATTAAGTCCAGTTTGGCTTACAATATTCCTAAACTTATCTCAGAAAAAACAAATTGCTAATCACCTATGTTTTTCTCAGCAAAGAATGCTCATCACATGGTGAAAACTTAAGGCGATTGCCTAAATGTTTCAGTGTGTTTAACATACTTTTTACATTTCTTTATCACTTTTACTACTATATTTTGTCTTAATAAAAGTGATTTGCTAATCTTCTTGCACCCTTGCCCTTGTAATTTTCCTTCTTATGTTTCCAGACAGTCCTCTCCCATGTGGTGCCATTGTCACTATTAACTCTGGAGTCATTCAGTGGGCTAGACATGACTTTTAATTGAAGGAGAACTGATTACACCTGTTTGAGTGTCATAGTTCAACAAAGTCACCTTCTGATCAATTACCTTTAACAAGCCTTAGCAAGAAAATTTGGGAGTTTTATTAGGCAAAGTTTATAAAGGGCATACTCATTTTTACAAGTTGGCCCTTAATCATTTTGTTAAAAAAATCATTATTTCCAGAGTCACACACTTGCGCATGGGAGGTAGCTAGAAGGACCAATAGAAAGTGATTCCATGCTAGGCCAGGGGGTGGGGTTCAGTAAACCTTTCTCTTTTATCTCTGCACACCAGACATGGGAAATTGTGCCTGATTCCAACAACGCCATTTCCGGTTTCAGTCCCCAAGGACATCACTTCCGGTTCCGGATCCCGATGACGTCACTTTCACCGAACTGCTTTAAAAGCCGATCAGTATCCACTTGTATTCAGTTCTTTCTTGGACTCAATTCTGTACACAACTCTGCTTCATATTTGCCTTTTGCTGCCAGGAATTAAGTATACGGGTGGCTGCCGCAATCCTTTTTTCGTGTGTCAAGGCTGTTCATTTCACATCAGATTAGTATTGACACATTTCATTGGCTGCGGTGGGTTGGCACCCTGCCCGGGATTGGTTCCTGCCTTGTGCCCTGTGTTGGCTGGGATTGGCTCCAGCAGACCCCCGTGACCCTGTGTTCGGATTCAGCGGGTTGGAAAATGGATGGATGGACATTTCATTGGTATCAGATGAATCACTGTTGCTGATACACTACCATTGTATAGGAATCCCAAATGTTTCTAACTTGTAAAGAGAGACAGCGATAGAGAGATGAATTTGTTAGCTTTTAGAGGGTATGTACTCATTTTTCATGTATATTAAAATGTACATATAAATATACAGTATATATACTGTGTATATATATATATATATATATATATATATAATTCTCTATGCTTATTACAAAAGGAGCCACTGCTAAGACTCTAATAAAAACCACATCCTTCATCTAGAAGCCATTCCTGAGAAGCACAAATCTTAAATGCAGCATAAGCAGCAACATTATTAGTTGTGCATCTATGTCAAGTCAGTAATGTTTTTGTGTCGTTAATATTTTATTGAAAAAAATAAGAGGTGATATATTTTAACCGATAAAGTAAAACAGCACTATTACCTGTAATGTAAATGTAAATGCATGTAATGTGTGTAAATTAGTGTTTTATAGAATAACTACTATAGTAATTGTGAGCCACCAAAATGAATAAAAATGTGCCTGATTAGAAAAACCATTTCATAAAATTAATATTTTCAAAATGTTTCAGTTAATAAGCTTTTTTTTTAGTTTTACAGTGGATGAGTGATGTTTATTAATTCACTATGATGAGTGTCCAGAGGGGGTCACTTATTTAACTTAATCGGATTTCATATTACTATGGAACATTTCATTAATACACCAATATTTTCAATTGAATAATACATTCATTAGCTCGTAGTAATGCACACAAGTGGGTTTTAGCATGAATAATTAGATCATATGTATTTTAAATAATGTGTCAAGGACTATGAAATTGTTGTCCTTTATGCTCTTTTAAACATGTCCAAAAATATTTAACTTAGTACTTCATATATGCTTTCAGTATGAGTAAATAAAAAAAATCTGGAAAGATTTTTATTTTGATTATATACAGTATTAGTAGCAAGTATATCTTATGAAGAAACTATTGTTACTAATTATTCCATATTGTCCACTGAGAGGAAAAAGATATTATTTACATAAAGAACAGAAGAAGTGGAATATCAAATGAGGCTGCCTTTTTGAGAATAATCACATTTCACATTTTTAAATTGTGTGACTAACAGGTTTTATAACAGGTTTGACATAGTGTCCAGCACCGGCTCAGTGTCTCTGAATGGATCACCTATTCCCTCTACCAAATTTTGTAGATGTTGCTGCACCCCTGACACCGTTGCTGCAATATCTGCTGCACTGGGTCTCACTGCTCCCCTCTTCACTACAAATGAGGTGAGGTTGGAGCTGGGGAGGTCACGCCCCAGTAAGGTAGCTGGTCCGGTTGGTGTGTGTCCCAGACTGCTAAAGTATTGTACAGATCAAGCAATGAGTATGATGCATAATACAAGAAATACCCTCGTCCAAGTAACTTGGATTTCAGATGTTTAGTAAAATAAAAAGTAAAACAAATAAAGAATGAGGACAGAAATTCATACCACACACAAAAATGCTTCTTTTCCCAAATCATTCAGTAATAATAATTGTATTTAATACAAATCAGTTGTGCTATGAACAGAAAACTGTATGACCTTTCTCACACACGTGCGAACAGGAGACAGCTGAAGGGCTTAAAGAATAATGGTAACATATCTACCCAGGGGGCGGTAGGGTTCACTAACTTTCTTTCTAAGTCCACTGCAGACCTTTTCTGGGAAATCCCACCAGGAACCACTGCCTCAACTCGGGACACGTCACTTCCAGTCCCGAGCCCGAGGACGACATCACTTCCAGTCCCGGCCCCAAGGATGACATAATTTCCCCCAGACCTCACTCCCTTCCTCTGGAATTCAGTTCTGTTTTGGACTCACTCTTGTAAACTACTCTGGTCTTACAATTCTTTACTTTTGCAGCCAGGAACATATTATACAGGTGGCTGCCCCAAACCTTTCCCATGTCTGAAGTCTCATCTTGTTCCACCTTATATATTGCCTTTTGCAAACAAAACTGAACCTATTTTACTGCTCTAGCAGAATTTAGCATGGTGAACTGCTGGAAAGTACCACTTGTACATTACTTTGGAAGTGGATTGCCATCATTAATAACATTTTACAATTAACTATGTATTCTTAAGTCAAGAATTTCTTATAAAACCTAAGCACACACCTATGTGTTGTGGCGGCTGGCCGGAATCCTTACCCGGCCAGGATGCCCAGTGTATGGAAGGACCGGGGGAGAGAGTATTATCAAGACAGTTTCTCCCCCGGGGCTATAAAGGGCAGCCCCCTTGGTTTCCAGTGGGGCCATAGGTTAGCTCAACCCTGTTGGAACCCATGGCCACCGCCAGGGGGCACATGGACCTTTCTACGGCCTTATTTGGTCATGCTTCTGCCACACCTGGAAGTATGGCCAGAAGAAGCTCATTAGGCACCTGGAGTCCTAGAGAGTCTTAGAGAGACCCAGACTGTCGCCACACCCCAGATTAAAAGGAGGACTGGGAAAGGTAAGACCAGTTCCCCGAACACTGCAGCACGTGAGCCCCTGTGCTTGCGTGTGATGGATGGCCGCTGTCAGTGAGGGCAGAGGGGCAGTCTGACCCCAGCTGAGTGCAAAACAGAGTGGGCGTTCCCGCAGTGTTTTAATGTCCGGATGGCACAGACACAGGCTTGAGAGTGGCAATGTTACAAGTGCCACCAAGTCAGTTATGGGTGGAGGCGCTGCAGGAAGAAGGTCTCCATATATGCCTGGAGAGAGCGTCAGCGCAGTGCCTCCCTATCCTCCTTGTGTTTTTCTTTTACATGACAGAACCGTGGCCTGAACAAAAGCAGCTTCCCATCTGACAGAAGAACAGCCCTCGCGGGGCAGGACACTTCACCTGGCAAGGCTCAGCTCGGGGTGGAACAGTGTGGCCAGTGGCCGGAATCCTTACCCAGCCAGGACGCCCAGAGTATGGAAGGACTCGGGGGGAGAGTATTTGTGGGACAGTTTCTCCCCCGGGCCTACAGAAGGCAGCCCCCTTGGTTTCCAGTGGGGCCACGGGTTATGAGCATGCGGGGCTCAACCCTATTGGAACCCATGGCCACCGCTGGGGGGCATATGGACCTTTTCAGGGCCTTATTTAGCCACACTTCCAACACACCTGGAATTGTGGCCGGAAGAAGCTAGTTAGGCACCTGGAGTCCTTCCAGGTGCCCAATAAATAGGGGCCAGTCCCACCATTCAGGGACCAGAGTCGGGAGGAATGAGTGGATAAAGCCTGAGGAGGAGTGGAGGCAGAAGGACTGGCGGCAAGGAAGGGAATGGACTGTGTATTGCAGTGTTGGTGACTGGTGCACAAACTGTAAATAAACACAGGTGTTGAATTGAACCTGTGTCCTGCCTGTCTGTGTCAGGGGTTAGGGCAGCAGTACGCCCCCTAGTGGCTTACATTGTATATATCAGCACCTTAACATGCCAAGAATGGCTGTTCCAGCTATTGAGATATGTTTTAAAAAGGGATAAAATGACTTAAAAAGTGCCATTTAGTTATATTTATCCTAAAGTTTACTTGCACTCACAAGATCTAATATCACTGATGTTAGGTCATGTTTAGTACTGCATTCAATCCCAGGTGTGGTGAGAGCCCAATGAAGGGCTCTGTAGCTCCTCCTGGCAGCTCCCATGTAACCCAACAGGGCTGTGCCAAACTCCAACTCCCAGCATACCCTGCAGGAATCCATGGTGCCACAGCCGCCCAAGAAAGCTGCCCTCTATCTTCCCAGTGAAGGTATTGCCTTGCTGATGCCCTCTCCCTCGGTCCTTCCATACAGTTGGTGTCCAGGCCAGGTAATGGCTGTGGCCACCCGTCACAATGTTCACATAGAATGGAGCCTACTCAGCAAAAATAGGTTTTCAGACTAGAACCAACCTGAGACAGAACTGTGTTCCCTCGCAGAGTATAATCACTCTGAGTGAGCTGCCAACACATACACAAAGCCATGGATAGAGAAAGAGCAAGCATCACAGAGATGCTGCTTGGCCTGGAATTCAATCTCAAGACAACTGAAATGTTAGCAATTCACTATTATGCTATTGTGTAGCAGTATAATGGAGAGTAATCCATAATATTACTGTAATCAAAACCATTGAACTTTTTAGTCTACCAAAATGTTATCAAACTTTTATTTGTGCTGATCAGTAATTTTAATTTTCCTCACATAATCCAATGATTTTCTGTTAGGTTCATAAACTCATAACATTACCGCCTAATTTCCATTTGACTAGAAATTAAAAGTTACAGGCAAATATCAGAGCTGTTCCAGAATGAAAAGAAAGCTATACAACATTTATCATCCCTAAAAAGCAGTTAAGGCTGAAAGCTTTAACTGAACAAAATTCAACAATGCCCTCAGAATGCACTAGACATATTGATTTTTTTGGAGTGGGAAATTTTAGAGTACTTGAACTGAGATCCACTTATTTCAGTATACTGTGAAGTACTCAGTTTCAACAAGAATCGGCCCAAAACCTGTTACTTTTATGTGGTTGTTTAAGTCAGCCAAGTCTGGATGTGCTCAAATATGAGGTACAGAGCAATGCGTTTTTGGGTAAAAAAAACAAAACACTTATGTATGGGTCCATTTTGTGCTTCTCGTGTAGAAGAAGGGACAGGTGCATAAGCCAACTCAACATCTCCTACCTTCTTTTTTTTACTTGTAAGTTAAAGTTAAAAAGAGCAGTATGTTTAATAAGTGTTCAATTTTGGAGCAGTACTCTGTTTACCATTCCATATTAATACTTGTTCTGAATATTTACACTGTTACACACGTGCACGTTGGGGGCAGCTAAAGGGCCTGAAAAATTGTAATTCGTCAACAGACCAGGGGGTGGCGGGGTGCGCTGACTGTCTCTCTCAGTTCCTTGCAGACCATTCTCGGGAAATCCCGCCAGGTTCCAGCGCCTCTAATGAAATCACTTCCGGTTCAGATGACATCACTTCCGGTTGTTCCTGCCCCCTCGGATGGCATCACTTCCAGTCACCCGTTGACACCACTTCCGGTTCCAGCCCCAATGATGATGTCACTTCCTGTACTGGCCTTTAAAGCTGCCATCTTGCCTCCAAACAATCAGTTCTGTCTTGGACTCGGACATCTGTGTTCAACTTCAATCGTATTTTGCAACCGTGGAACAATATACAGGTGGCTGCCCCAAACCTTTATGATGTCTTTGTCTCATCTTTATCACAACACCTTATAATAAAACTTGTTTTTTAAGTGTACTGTGCCCAGTATGAAACATTTTTTTTTAAATTATAAAAAATTACCTTGATCAAGCAAGTATAGTCTTGAATTAAGTGAAGAATTCATTATATGTAGGACTGAATAACCATGTAATAACCATGTTATGAATTTCATGATACATTCATTTATCAGACTCTAACAGCATGACCTAAATGGACATATATTTATATTAGCCATTGAAGTCTAATGGGAAAAAAATACAAAATAATGTTCTTCTTCTTATTTTTTATTATGTTTTACATGTTTAGCATTCATGCAATAGCATACTAATTTGTGAGGGTTTATTCTGTTTTTTATTACTTTGTTGCCATTGTATGTATCATTAAAAGAAATAAAACATTTGTAATACTGTATGATGTATTATATTTCAAATAACATTTTAATGCAAAAGGATAGTTATATTAAAACTACTAAGACACTAATTTGTGAACAATATATGAAAACTCCTCTAAGTATTTACTGCAAAACTATTTTCTACAGAGAAAATAAATATAAGTGAATATACTTAATGTCATTTGGCTTCAGATCTACTGTTATAGTCTTCTTACTTTTTACAATTAAGGTATAAATAAAAACACATTAAAGTAACGTTACTTAATTTTTCTCGTCTAAATTAACTTTAATTCCTTCCTCTGGTAAGACATCAGACCTTTCAGCTAACGGTTGTTGTTTCTAGCAGGTACATTTTCTTTGCAAGGAGAGTCATGCAAAAGGAATTGAGAAAGATTATGAGAAATAGTTGACTCTGGAGTGATGCAGACTGATCTAATGGTGATGAAGGGATGATGAAGCAAGTGTGCAGAAAAAGTCTCTCTATTTAGTGGTTCTGTTTACTCTGCTGCAACATTTGAGGCAGGTTTGCAAAAGATGCTGAAATAGCAGAGATAATGTACCTCTCACAGTTTCATGATAATTAAAGATAACATAAGTTGATATAATAGAAACTTAAAATATTATATCAATATATTACATATTCTTGGAAAAATTTGAAATTGAAATTCAATGCCCTAGCTTATTATGTTACAAAAGTATTCTCTGTTTCTCTGATAAATGTAATTTAATTAATTACTGATTTTCGCAACACTGCAAATCTTCTTACCAAGGGACAAAATCCATTTGATATTGAATCTATTTTTCTCTTGTGCAGATTCATACTAAACTACACTCTCCATTCTAGTCAGACACAAACATATCTAAAATATATGTAAAGGTTGTTACACTAATCTGTTTTATACATACTTAGTACTTTATTTAACTCCAGGGGGGAGCTTCTTTTTACAGAAGCTCATTAGACAGACAGATAGATAGATAGATAGATAGATAGATAGATAGATAGATAGATAGATAGATAGATAGATAGATAGATAGATAGATAGATAGATAGATAGATAGATAGATAGATAGATAGATAGATAGATAGATAGATACTGTAGATAGATAGATAGATATACACACACACACTATGGTCATACACACACACACTATGGTCTAAACACACACCAGAATGACTAAAAGGAAAGAAAACTTCTGACTTGGCTGTCACAGTCACAGCGAGGCATTATGCAGGCATATTGCTGATGGTATAAAGGAGCCCCAGTAGCATTTACACTTCTGCTGAATAATTTGTTGGGTGAAAGTATTCAAAATTAGTGTGTCAGAGAGAGGATGTGTAGCATTGTTCATAATGGCACCCAGGTTTGTTTTAATTCTCTCTTCTGCTACTACTTCATCAAAATCTGTGAGGTAAATTTTTACTGTATTTTTGTGCTAGGTTGTGGATTGTTTGTAATGAATATTGTGCATGAACACAAGGATTCTTACAAGTTTTCCTAGTACCAGAATACCTTATGCTAAAGGTCAATAATCAACTTTATTATTGTGTCGTTTGATCTGAAGTGGTATATTCTGGACATTTGGTTAAGGCGATGAGCTATATCATAGGATCCAACAAAGACACTATATAGAATGTTGCCTTAAACATAATAATACATCTACAATGTTGTATTTTAACAATACAAATCCTTGATGCACACAACAAACATTGAAAAGAAAGGAAGAGGGATAAATATTATCATTAACAATGCTTGTTATTATAAAGAGCTTAAACACTATCATTACACAAACTTAAAAAAGAAGGATTGCATTGCAACAAGCAAATACGTGTTTGGAGGCACTGGTACTATGCTGTTTTCAATATATGTTTGGAGTTCATTTGTAATTTTATTCACTTTGTTGAATAATTTCCTAACTGAAGCAACCATTGCCAGGAACATTCCTGCACTGCACTTTAGATTGACTTCTCTGGCCATAAGTTGGGTGAAACTCAACTAAAAGTGATACTGAAGAGATAGCTAAAGTGAAAAATTCTCACCGTGTTCACACAAACTACTAATGCTCTACAGTACTTTATGTTTAAATTGTTCACTTTATTTATTTCAGTATTTTTAGGTTAATGGCTAGCTGTTTTTAAAAAGATTAGCACTGAATATTTTGATAAATTATTACAACTTAAGCCAGCTAATTTCTGTGCCACACTGTATGGTAGTAACCCCAGGGTCTGGACCTGAGAGTGCCATGCTCCTTAGGTGGCTGCCAAATGACTCAAGGGGGTGGGAATATCTGTGAGCAGCATGGGGTGGGGAGCACAGACATTGCATGTAGAGAACACTTCGATAATGGCTCCAAGCTGCTAAAGGCCATCAGCCACTGGCAAGCCTCAAATATGGACCCTTGCTTTATGTCTACTCACCAAACCGGGGCATAGTGTGGCATGTGGGTTTTGTCTGACCCAAAATTAGTGGAGGTGGTGTGCATGAACAGGCAAAAGGACAAAGAAGCTTTGAGTATGTGCTGCCACTGAAGACCTGAGCAGCATGGTGGAAACAAAAGATACCAGTGGTCCTTTTAAGGGACTTTCACCCGCAATCAGCACAAAAAGGCTAATTCCATTCCTCCATCTCTTGCACCCTCTGAGTCGCTACAGTATATTTGCTATTACACTAGGTCAGTAGTTCACATTTCAAAAAGTATCTTCTTGCTTTTTGTCACTAATGTAATTTAATAATAGTAAAAAAAAATGTAATCTTTCAGTCATATGTTAGTGTGTGTTTATCATAGTAGAGTAGCTGTGCTTATTATTGACTCATGTAAAGTAGCACCTCTGTCACATTAACTGAAGAAGTTCAAGTTGTGAACAGGCAAGATGGTTTTTAATTATTAATGTGGTGTAA
This sequence comes from Erpetoichthys calabaricus, assembly GCF_900747795.2. Taxonomy (NCBI): domain Eukaryota; kingdom Metazoa; phylum Chordata; class Cladistia; order Polypteriformes; family Polypteridae; genus Erpetoichthys; species Erpetoichthys calabaricus. The sequence goes on along the minus strand of NC_041396.2, from coordinate 136,460,229 downwards.
TGTATTGCTGTATTTAAAATCAGACATTCTGAAGTTCTCCATTTATATATCAATATTATTCATTTAAGTTACTAGATGGATAATGTCTCATTAGTTATACTATAAAGTATTAAAAAGTTCCATTTCTAACATTTGGGCTGTTTTAATATAAATGGAGGGATTGCACTTTTATACTTAAGATGGCTTATATCATTTAAATGACATGCGATTCCATCTAGGCTTGCTACCTCCTGAGCACCAAATGCTTCCAGGACAAGTCCTAACAACCATGAAACCTGTTTAAGAAATACTTTCAGAGAATGGAGGGATGTAACATGTTAAGTCAGAATACATCTGCTACATCTCATCAGTAAGTATTATTTTAAATTAAGGAGGAGTTTACATTTCTGACAGAGTTATTTATAGTTATATGATTACATTTTGATGCTTTGTATATTTAACCTAAATTGAGTTTTAATTAGTGTCAGAAAAAAAAAAATTGTTAGCTTTTTGAAAAACAAGTCACTACTGAAGAAATGTCTCCTTTTCAGATACTGTTAACACTTCACTGACTAGAAGCTGCTTAATTGTAAGAAGGCTAATTTAACTTTATCCAAACCGTGAAGAGGGATTACTCATTCTGACATTTAGTCTTCTGGGGTTGTGTTAGAAATACAGTGATCAAAGAGCAATCTGTTGAATAATTTGAAGCTAAGGATCAGATGTATGTTGAAGAGACATTCCAAACCCAACTGCATTTATTGTGCATTATATATTACTAAAGGGGAACAAATAAGTCCAGCATTGTTTGAAAAACAAAGGATCTAGCTCACTATTTTAAAATTTGTGCAGCCTGAACTGCCTAAAAAAGTCAAGGTGATGGAAATTAAACAAAAAAAGAAATTTGGCACAACAGATGAGCAAATTAAGTTAAATAAAATTTTAAGTAAAATTTTAACTTTTCATTTTTTACTTGTGTAGTGATCGAGATTCAATTGCTTTCATATTTGAGGTCTGGTAAAATTTATTGTTAATTCTTACAAAATCTTAATTTTTCAGAATCCAGTCTTTTTAATTATATAGTAAATTCTGAACTCTAGTCATTGTTAAATGTTAGGTTTAAATCAGAGTAAAACTGAGCATTTTCTACCAATTGGTTTGTTTTCACTGATATTTTATATTTTTGTCATGTACCTATATTGTTCACTCTTTTGTAGGACCAAGTGGCCATTGCCTATTCTACTAGGTTTTAGTTAAGGCTGTTAAGGCTACAGATTTAACAGCGTCAGATCGGGTGTAAATTTGTAAAAGTGAGCATTTTTTTTTTTCAGTTTTATTCTCTCAGTCACATTCACGCTCTCCCTTCCCTCCTCCTGATCTGACGCTGTTAGTTTTCAAATAATATTGCATTAATGTGACAATGTTTTCTGATTGGTACTATTCAGGTCATAAAATTATTTCTTTAAACTGTTACATATATTTGTCTTTCTTTTTGTCTCCCCGTGTGGCATTGACATCATGGACCAGAAGGCGCATGCTTGTTCAGTGCGAACTGGAACACGCAGGTGGCTGGTTGCTGTGTTCTACAACATGCTTGACCTGGCGGCGATGAACGCACATGTACTGTACAAGGCATGCACGGGATCCACTGTGAAAAAAAGAGTGTTCTTGGCTCACCTTGCGGAGGAACTTCGTCGTGACTTCCTACAAGAAAAGGCGATGGAAAAAGAAAAGAAGATGCAATATCGACAAGCCACTGTTCCAAGACCTCCACTTCCCCCAGGAAAGAAAACTCGGTGTCATGTGCTCCTTCAATGTAACAGGAACCACAGCATAGAGAGGTGTGTACATTACAACAGGTACACATGTCGTAAATGTAGGAAGGATGGTCCTTGGGTGTGTTAACATTTGAATTCAAAAGTGTTAACATTTGAATTTGATGATGGCATATAGTGCAGAACTGACCTCTCTGTACTGTTGTTTCCTCTGCATGTCCTGGAGTACAAAAGAAACACCGCCATGCACCAAAATGTGGATATTGGGCAAGATTGTGAAAAAAAAAAATGCGGTCACTGACTGCAACCTCATGATGGTATACGAATAAATATAAATAATATGAATAATGTTGCATCAATGCCACAGTGTTCTCTGAAATGTACCATACAGGTAATAAAATGAATTATTCCAAATGTCATATATACCTATGTCTCTCTTTTTTCTGTCAGTGTGTCTTTGACATCATGGACCAGAAGGTGCTTCTTAATTCAGCGTGAGCAGGAACACTCAAGAATAAAACTAAATTAAAAAAAATTCAAGTTACAACAAGATACCAAGAACTCATGATTCGCCAGCGTTTGTTTGTCAGCTTTTGTCCCTCCAGATCAGAGAATTTCCAGTTCCATTGTCTCAAAATACCATTCAAATCCACAGTTATCCCCAGTCATGTACACCACTCACACCCCCATCCACAGTTTTCCCAGTCCCAGTCTCATTCACACACAAGATCTGACACTGTTTTCAAATAAAGAGGTGGTATAACAAAACAATTTTGTTATACCTCGTCTTTATTTGAAAAATTACAGCGTTAGATTGGGGGTGGAGGGAGGTGGGGTTGTAGCGTGAACGTGACTAAGAGAATGAAACTGAAAAAAAAAATGCTCACTTTTACAAGTGCCATAAATTTACACCAACTGTTACAGATTCAAATCAAATGTATGCTTTTATTATATAATAGTAATAAAATTAGCAGCTCACTACTCAAAAGGGTAACTAGTGGACCCGGGTATTGAATCCACAACCTCTTGATTACTAGTGTGCAGTTCTTACCGCTGCACCACCCAAGTGGTCATGTCAGTGGTGTACCCAATGTCAATTTCTTCATCTATGGTTATACTCTTGAATAAAAGCGCACCTGTTTTGTTATACTTGTACCTTTTGTGACAGTGTTTATTTGATATTTGGACTTCAATCTTCACACATTATATATTTCACGTTTACATTTTGTCAATTATTACTAAAATATGAAAACGTTTCTTTTTTATTTATGTGTTTAACAATTCCTATCTCACATTTCATCCTACATTTACACAGATCGTTGTTGACACGGAACACACATGAAATGTATGTATTCCAAATGACAATGTATTATTTACCCTCTACAATTTCAGGCACCTCGCATGCAGATAAACAGACTTTAGCTCTGAGAATCTTCTGTGCGACTTGAGGTGCATTGGTGGTGTCTGGGATAGTTGGCTGCATGCTGCTTGTGCTGATTGACACATTTACAAAAAAAGATGCTGATGGTGAGGTTTGAAGGAATTTAAGTTGGCTTCAGGGATTCTAGTGTTAATCCAACTGCAAGAGGTTACACAAAAATAACAACCAAAAAGCTGATGAGAGGAGCTGAAAACTTGACAATCTTTTAGTGGACCTGAAAACTGGGAGCCTTCTACAAAGCCAAGCTGTAACAATAGCTGCACCAGCAGATTGAGAAGACTGAGAAGAAGATATAACTTCAGGAAGGGAACTACAGCATCAAAACTCTTGTGCCATGAAGAGAAATGTTTTTCCCTATGAAGATTAATAGAACACAGTGAATAAAGGATCATGTCACAAAGAGAAATAGTGCACTCCAATGCAAGAAGAATCCAGTACAGGAGCAACAACTCCACACAACATCAGACATCATCTTTAAAGACTGTTAATCTGTGCCAATATAAATTAGAACTCTAAATCGCAAGTAAACAGACAGCCTCTTCTATTACATGTTTGTTTGTCTAGTCAGTCTTGTGTCCTGTCTTATATGTCAATTGTGGCCACCAGGTGGCTCTCCAGAACCTAAACACAGGACACAAAGGCTTGGGCACAAGTATAAAGGCACAAAGAGGATTTATTTTGGGAAACTCTTTTCAAATAAGTGTTTCCCACCACAGCCACAGTTCAAAGCACAGTACATAGCACTCAGCAATACTTTGTCACCTGTTCTCTGTGTATGTCTCTCCCTCAATGCCTCCTCCACTCCTCCATGCAAGCTTCGTTCTCCTTCCTCCTGACTCTGGCTTCCTACGTTTGAGGCAGCTGGTTCCTTTTATATGACACCCAGTAGTACTTCTGGTGTTCTGTAAGCATGGTCCAAAAGCATTTCCGGGTGAGGTGTAAGCCCCCTGAAGTAGGGATCTCCAGTCCTTCCAGCACCCCCTGGCGGCACCCACGGAACCTAACAGGGCTGATTAGAAAAACTCCAAGTGTCATGATGCCCTGTGAGAATCCGGGGCACTGCTGGAACACAGAGGGGCTGCCATTTAGGAATGCAGGGGATATAATGCCCTGTGCACATTCTGTCCCCCGGTCCTTCCATTGCAGAGACGTTCCAGCTGGGTAAAGGCCCCGGCCATCCCTCACACATCATATATGCAATTATTATATTTCTGTAATCCTTGCATTTATTAATAAATTGTATCATTCTTCCTAAAATGAGTTTGCAAGTTTCCTTAATGTACATCTAATGGCCAGAGACCTCTTTTTACAACAGAGAGGTAAGGTAAATAATATAAGTGCCTTACAGAATTATTGAATCAAAACTGAAAACTAATTAACCAAGTTAAATCACTCATATTCCTTCATTATTTTGCCATTCCTGGGGTGGGCAGATTTGGCAGTTGATTCTCTTCATTACATTAATTTGGTCATCCAAGTGGCATCAGACTAATTTCACAAGTAACTGCCAGAGTAAGCTGCCCACAGAATAATACAGACTATATTGCATAGGCTTAGAAGACTTCAGTACTGCTACTAGCTGCCTTCTTTGGAGTTTGTCATAATGAGTGACTCTGAGAAAATAACTTTGTTCAAATGCTTGATGCTAGACTTTGCTCTCAGGAGAATCCAGATTATTTCGAAAGCATACAGAGCACAGGTTTCAATGAGACCAAACAGAATCAAATTGAACTTGCTGAAGAAGCAAAACAGATCAGGGCATATCTGTAAACATAGTGAAACTTCTTTCTACTGTTACGCTAAATTTGTTGAGACAATCCACTCTCCTGAATTAAAGGTTGGTAAAAGCAAAGAAACCAGAATCCCCGATTTAAACTGTTAAGGCTAGAAACAGAGATTTTGTGAAGTAGGGTGTGAGTCCTGAATCATAGCTCCAGTCTGTGCTTGAGGACAGACAGGCAGTAAATCAAAAACACACAGACCTTCAGCCCTGGGCTATTAGTGAGCAACTGCATTTCTCATATCTCAGACTGAACTTCAGCTGCAAGTGACTATGTGCTGAGCTATCCACCAACTGAATGCATTCATGTGTCCTCAAGCTGAGCTGAAGGCTCTGCTTGTGCACAAACAGAACATAGAAACTCCAGCTTACAAAGTTTTGCAACAATATCAGGGTAAAATGTGCGAAGCTATGAATGGTTTAAAAGCTGAACCGATTGCTACAATAGATGACAAAAAACAGCTTGAATATGCTGGTGATTTGCAGAGATCAACAGCAGAAAAGTAGTTCCACTCCATGCTCCTATCTTCCTTTTGGGAGCTCTCGAACCCTACACCGTCGGTAATGTCACCGATGAGCTAGCCAGTGAGGCACAGCAAAGCAAGGGGATGGTGCTAAAAGTGCAAGGTGCTTTTATTAAAACCAATAAAAATCAAAGTGCAGTGTATCAAAATCTTTATATAAATAATCCATAAAACAGGTGAAAGGTGGAGGTTAAAATCCAATACAAAAAAAAATCCCTTTAAAAACAACGAGGTTAAAACAATGGCTGGAAGCACTATTTTAAAACAAAGTCCGGTGCCTTCTTTTACTGGTGACTCCCCTGTTTCTCCCATCCAGGCTATGCACCAGGGGAGTCACCCTACATGCAGCTGACCTTCTACACCGTACTAATCTGGTGGCCTTTCCAATCCCTGGCTCCAGTTCTGCTCACTCAGACCGAGACTTGGGCTCTCCATGCTGGGGCTTCAACTTCCCAAATCCCTGACTCCCAAACAAGCGCTCAGCAGGAGCAACCACTACCATCGGCCCTCGGGTGATCGCCAAACACCCCACTCGGGCTCGCCTCTCCCAGCTGCCTGCATACATCTGCAAGTCTGCGCACACTTGCTCGTTCGCTCTCCTTCTCTCTCGCACACACCGGCTCCTTCACTTCCAGCTGCCTTCTTCCTTAACCTCCATTTCTTTCTTTTTTCTTTTTCTTTTTCTGCCTCGCGCTTCTATTTATTACGGGGATGTGGATCAGATGTGGCAATTTGCAGCTCCTGGTATCAATTACAGATCCAGATGACTCCTCACCTGTGCACTTAAGCGAGGACTGCCCACATCACAAATTCATCTGGGAACCGATCTGCCACACTACCACGCCCCCTCTATAAGCTGCGAGTGCGGCGATTATTATTTAGAAAAAAGTGGCCTTTTTGACGTGAGCCATGGACTCGCTACACTACAAGTAGCTATTGGGAAAAGAAGCTACTCACTTAAAAGACCAACTAACAGTGTCTGATAAGGCTGAAATGCATATAGCACTTTAGCTAGCTGAAGTCAATAAAGGAAAGGCTAAGCTGCATAAAGATATGCAGTTAGAAAAAGACAAACTATCCAGCATTAACAACAAAAACAAATGCACAAGATCCACCAAAGTCAAAGGGAGGTGCTAAATACATTCTCTGAAAAAACAGAAAAACACCAGCTACAAGAAATCTTTCTCAATTGCCACCACAAATAATCTTGTATAGGCAACAAAAACATGCCTCTCCACCAATGTCATTGCATGCTGATTATTCCGCATGAGACCATGAAAATTCAAAATCAGTGAGTCAAAGGCCACAGGCATTGTAATGGTTTGCCTTTTGACTTGTATTGACATACAGCATTTAAGCCATGAAAGAGAAATAGCCCAAGACATAGAAAAGTTTGATCTGAGCAAATCGGATAGTAAAATAACAGATTATGCATGCAGATAAGACCAGTCATACCCAACAACTACGAAGCAAGAGGAGCCAATTCTGATCTATACCACGGCGAACAGATTAGTCAAAGAATGGATTGATAAAATGTAAATTCCAATGCATCGTACAATTCAAACTTGTGGCCTGCAATGATCTTGCATGATCTTATTGCATGCAAATGAATTCACCATTCAGCTCAATGAAATGAATAAACCCCTAAAACTAAAGGGAGAAACACCTCCAATAAGAGGTAAACTTAAAACTCTAATGCTGACACAGCACTGGATATACAGTCAAAAAAAACTTTAAGGGATTATACACAGTCAAGTCTAAAAAGCTGTGTCACTGTAAAACACTGGCTAAGCATGACAAACTGTTCAATTGTATTAAAAGCTTGTACAGCTGCTCAGCCATAGACCACATTAGAAACAAAAAGACATTCTGCTCTCTGCAGGAACAGCCTCCACCTATCAAAGCAGGACTAGATGAGGAACACACCCCCAGGGCTTCCAGTCACATTTCTAATTGGATTGCAAGAGGTTGGGTGGGGAATGGACACCAGCCATTCAGGACAGCTCATCCCTCATGCTGACTCCACCCTTCAGGTAGGAAACAACACCAAGTTCTTGGGACCATTACAACAAACAGGAAATGCAAAACACATTTACATCAGTTTAGAGATTGAACATGCCATTTGGTATGATGCGCTTTTGGAAACAGGAATGCAAATTTATTTAATGCCCCCTTCATGTCTGATTAACTTAGAGAAGCACTGAAGCGTGCACGCAAGTGTCTTTGCCTCTAGCCATGTAATGTTAATGTCACAAGTTACATGCAAGACAGAGCTTGACTCACATATAATGCATGGGTAGAGTTGACAATATGAGAATGGACAATACAACACTCAGTTCATACATAGGCACTACCTTACCATTACCATGCCCAAGGTTTAAGGAGCAGGTCCAGGAACAGATTACTAAAGTAGATATCCTGGAGAATCAAGGACAGAGAGAATAGCTGTGGCAAGTGTTTAATGAACACTCAACATTTTTTGGCAAAAATTCTTACAAATGCATTCTTACACCCCCTAATTTGCCATCAGTGTACATCCATCAATATAAGATTTCCCATTTGGCTTATGAAGTCATACTGGACATCATAAAGAAACTTCTTGAAAAGCAGATAATCAGGGAATGCACCTTCTCCCACCATTTTCTTGTCTGGCCAGTGTTAACACCAACTGAAAAATGGAGAATAACAATTTACTATCACCAGTTAAGCAAACAAATCTTTGGCAATAGAAGGACCGAGGGAGATAGTGGGCACAGGGCATTATCTCTCCAGGATCCCTAGATAGCAGCCCCCCTGGGTTGCACTGGTGCCTTGGATTCCCACAGGGAATCATAAGAGTTGGAGTTTCGAGACTCAGCCATGCTGAGTTCTGTGGGTACCACCAGGGGTTGCTACAGGGACTAGGGAGCGCTACTTTGTCAAGGTGGCCAATAATCCACCTGGATCAGGAAATAGCCAAGGCTACCCAAGCAAGATTTTTCACCACAGTAGATATTGTAGATGGTTTCTGAACACTGAAAGTGGACCAGAGGGACCAGTGCAAGCTTGCCTTTTCCTTCTGGAATTGACAGTACACATAGAACAGGTCCAATTCAGCTACTCAGCTTCCCCTGCTTAGTTCAACATCTTTTTGCACAGCTGTGAGCGATATCTTAGCTTGGAGAAATCTGGTGTATGCAGATGACATTCTGATGCACAGGCAGACATGGCTGAAACACCCAAGAGGTCAAACATGTCTCACACACACACACACACACACGCACACACACACACAGAAAGGAGCTAATGTAGACTTGTTCATAAATTGTACAGATCTCTTCATATTTCTGGCAGCCCAGCTAGAAAGTGAAACACAGATCATTCACTCAGCCTACATTTAGCTTAGCGTCCCTTAAGGAGCATCTTTTTGATATTTTTAAGTTATTTAGTTACCATCACTGCTGAAAGTAAAACTGATAATTAATTAACTGAGTAATTATACATCTCACACTGTACTTGTAAATGATTACTTTTTTGGTGGAATGAACAAAAGTTTACGTATTTATGTCTTAGTAAAAAACAAAAAAATAAAACATACAATTTACAACGTCTCAAATAATACAATAAAAGAGGTCATGACTGAATGAAATGAAGCTGTAACAATCTTTCCATTACCATAAACTAAATGACAGCATGCTAGGTTAATGGCTTTCAAATTATGGAGAAAATTTATGGGACACCCCATTGACTGCAGGATGACAATGAGTTTGCTGGTGCCTTGGTTTTACATTTCTTTCCAACTTTGCAATGTTGTTCCTATTTTTGGTATTTAGTTTTGGGTGACATCAGAGAAATTGTGAGAGAGATTGTGTCTAATATATGAAACTTTAATTTCTCCATCCTTGAGAGACCAATAGCTCTAATTGATTCATCATGGAATAGCAGATGATATGGCATTATAGTCTTGGTCTTATAATCTGTTTTTCTTTTGGTAATGATGGAACATTGTACAAATTAGACATATGATCTCATGTATCAGTCTAACTATGAATCACTGAGGGACTTTCTTGGTTTACCCTTACAGTATCTGCAAAATTCTGTTTTTACAGGAAAAATATTTATAAATCCTCAGTTATTTTTTTCTGGGATCAAATTTTTATAATACCTCAATTTTTTTTAATTGTGAGATACTGATCTTGGAACAGGCACTTCCACTGCTAAAGATCACTCCCTAAGACAGGCAGGTTTCATTACAATTTAATTAAACCATTCTTGTAGTCAGAGTCAACTAGTGGCTTAGCTCTCATACAACTCACTCAGCCCTGAAAGACAGACAAATTCCCACAAAGATAAAATTCTCTCCTTGAGTACAAAAGAAATGTGCTCATAATCAAGCACTCTATCTTTTAAATATTTTTTTGCATTAAGTCGGAAATCTAACAACCAAAACGTCCTTTTTTTTCCCCAGTTACTTCTTACTTTTTTATAGCCGTTTCTTTTAGCAGTGCTTCTGTCTGCTTCTGCCTAGGTATGACAACGAGAACCCGCAAGCCAATTAGCAGGACTTGTATTAGGTGGAATCCTACGGCTGGTAGAGGTGCATATAGTGCCCTCCAGGGAAACTAAGAAAGGATCCCTTTTACTGATGATTAAAAAGCCACCTAGCAAAACAAACATGCAGTACTAGCCTGATGGGTACATGGAATGACACAGAGAAATATTAAAACATGACATGTGATAATCAATTCCCAGCATTATTATCGAAAAATTGTTCTTCATGATGTCTCATGGGCGGCACAGTGGCGCAGTGGGTAGCACTGCTGCCTCGCAGTTGGGAGATCTGGGGACCTGGGTTCGCTTCCCGGGTCCTCCCTGCGTGGAGTTTGCATGTTCTCCCCATGTCTGTGTGGGTTTCCTCCGGGCACTCCAGTTTCCTCCCACAGTCCAAAGACATGCAGGTTAGGTGGATTGGTGATTCTAAATTGGCCCTAGTGTGTGCTTGGTGTGTGGGTGTGTTTGTGTGTGTCCTGCGGTGGGTTGGCACCCTGCCCGGGATTGTTTCCTGCCTTGTGCCCTGTGTTGGCTGGGATTGGCTCCAGCAGACCCCCGTGACCCTGTATTCGGATTCAGCGGGTTGGCAAATGGATGGATGGATGGATGTTGCAGTACATTTCTAGTACAGATTGCTGCAGAACCCTACTCAAACCAATGTCTAACAACTCCTTGGTTTTAATCTTTGCTTAGTCAGTGAGTGCCTGGAACTTGTATATTTTTGCCTAAGTCTCAGTTGTTTTTTCTCTGGGTATTTTTTTTTTCTTCAAACAACCCACAGACATGCAAGGTGAGTTAAGTGAAGATTTTAAATTAATCTCTCAAGGATGGTGGTCATTCATGAGTGTGTCTTGTGATGGACTGCTGTCTGGCTCAGTTTATTTTTTGGCTTCCCCAAAAGGCTATGGCAATCCTGCTGTAAGTAATACATTTCTGCATATTAAGTGTCAGATGACGTGATGTTTTAGATAAGGTGATGTAATCAAAAAAGTAGAAAAACAAATTAATTGTTTAATTGATTGCTCACTTCATGGACTGAAACATTTGTGCAAAACTCAGAAATTCTGCATTGTCATCTGGGCTCCACGACCATCTTCTTTGAAGATGGAGAAAAGTTTCTTCCATGACACTTTCTAGTTGACATGCCCTTTTATTGTAGGGTTCAACTATGTACTGAACTATCGCTGTCTTATAAATTAATAAGGAACAATGTGCAAATTCATGCAGAGACCAGGACAGAATGTAAACCCAGTCTCCCCATAGCCATTTGGCAATCATGCTAACGACAGTGCTATCATGCTACCTTTCAATAAAAATAACGTTTTAATAACCTAGCACTTTAGAATGACTCCACTTTGTTATCTAAACCTGTTTCCTTTAAATAGTTCACTAGTATAAGCAGATATAATGGCAATAACATTAGTATTTGAAGATTTTATACATGGCATAATCCCTAACAACTGATTGTTGCCTGCCCAGGTCACCCCTCTTAAAGATATTTTGAATATTTCTGGAAATATGCAGCTGTATTAACATCTGTTTGGCATAAGGAAAAGTATCTGGCTAGTTCTACTTGCAAAGCTGGCCAGAAAATCTACAAATCATTGCTGTGACTTGCAGCCAGATGCCTCATGCTTATTGTACATGCGGCATCTCTAAAGGAGACAAACCTGCCAATAAACAATTTGATGCACTATACACAATAGAAGAATTTAAATGCCAACTTTGACACTAGTTTTCCTGCCTTATCATTCAGTGCAACAGGAGAACAGAGAGCTCACTGTATGTAATAGAGCAATTTTTAACATGGTTTGCCAGACATGCTTTGAAATCATAACTAAAAAGATAAGCATATACATTTTTTCTTCTGGCCTCAGTGGTGTATATATAATGACAGTTGATTTTAATTTCTTTTTCTCACGGTACTCCAATCTTCTTGGAATAAAAGTGAGTGGCAGCCATGCATTTAAATGACCAGCAGCTCTGTGAGAATAACAATTCAAATAACACACATGGATAGGAATTTCTAAGGTAGAAGATACGAAATTTTAAACTGATCTCAAAATTACTTATCTTGTCTAGGATTTTATTCAGCACAAAGCTCCTTTTTCATTAGCAGAATAAATCATGTACAAACCTGGATAAGGTACACTATTTCATATAGTTTTTCAAGAATCAGTCTGACCCCATTAAAAAAGATGTATGTTTATAATGAAAGCTGTAAATCTACATTTCTTTAGCAATCCTGGTGCATAATTAATATGTTGTTTCTTCTTCTTCTTTCAGCTGCACCTGTTAGGAGTTGCCACCGCAGATCCTCTTTTTCCAGATCTTCCTGTCCTCTGCATCTTGCTCTGTTACACCACCTGTATGTCCTCAGTCGCCACATCCATAAACCTTCTGTTAGACCTTCCCCTTTTCCTCTTGACTGGCAGCTCTATTCTTAACATTCTTCTCCCAATATACTCAGCATCTCTCCTCTGCACATGTTCAAACCAACGCAATCTCACCTCTCTGACTTTATCTCCCAACCGTCCAACCTGAGCTGATCCTCTAATGTACTCATTTGTAATCCTGTCCATCGTCATCATACCCAATGCAAATCTTAGCATCTTTCTATTTTTTTGCTCAGTGCTACCGTCTCCAACACACATACCATAGCTCGTCTCACTACCATCCTGTATACCTTCCCTTTCACTCTTGCTAATACCCATCTGTCACAAATTACTCCTGACACTCTTCTCTACCCATTCCACCCTGCCTGCACTCTCTTTTTCACTTCTCTTCCACAATTCCCGTTACTCTGTACTGTTGATCTCAAGTATTTAAACTCATCCACCTTCGCCAACTCTACTCCCTGCATCCTCACCATTCCATTGTCCTCCCTCTCCTTTTCACATATGTATTCTGTCTTGTTCCTATTGACCTTCATTCCTGTCCTCTCTAGAGGCATATCTCCACCTCTCCAGTGTCTCCTCGACCTTCTCCCGACTCTCGCTACAGATCACAATGTCATCAGCAATCATCATAGTTCACAGGGACTCCTGTCTAATCTTGTCAGTCAACCTGTCCATCACCACTGCAAATAAGAAAGGGCTCAGAGCCGATCCCTGATGTAATCCCACCTCCACGTTGAATGCATCCATCACTCCTACTGCAGACCTCACCACTGTCACACTTCCCTTATATGTATCCTGTGCAATTCTTACGTACTTTTCTGCCACTCCCGACTGCATCTGTGGTGCTCTTTCTTGGCATGAAACCATACTGCTGCTCAGTAATCATCGCCTCCCTTCTTAACCGATTTTCCACTACTTTTTCCCATAGCTATGAGCTGTGGCTCATCAATTTTATCCCCCTGTAGTTACTACAGCTCTGCAAAACTCCCTTATTCTTAAAAAGCGGAACCAGTACACTTCTTCTCCTCTCCTCAGGCATCCTCTCACTTTCCAAGATTCCATTAAACAATCTGGTTAAAAACATCACTGCTATCTCTCCTAAACATCTCCATGTTTCCACAGGTATATCGTCAGGACCAACGGCCTCTCCATTCTTCATCCCCTTCATAGCTATCCTTACTTCCTCCTTGCTAATCCGTTGCACTTCCTGATTCACTATCTCCACATCATCCAACCTCTTCTCTCTATCTCATTCTCTTCATTCATCAGCCTCTCAAAGTACTCTTTCCATCTGCTCAACACAACCTCTTCGCTTGTGAGTAGGTTTCCATCTTTATCCTTTATCATCCTAACATGCTGCACGTCTTTTCCAGCTCGGTCCCTCTGTCTAGCCAATCAGTACAGGTCCTATTCTCCCTCCTTAGTGTCCAGCCTCTCATACAACTCATCATATGCCCTTTCTTTAGCCTTCACCACCTCTCTCTTCACCTTACAACTTATCTCCTTGTAATCCTGTCTACTTTCTGCATTAATATGTTTCTTCTATGACTAAACATTATGTGTTACTATAATTAGTCGAGACATTTATTGCAGACATGTGCCATTACTTTCCTGAACAGTACTTTGAATAATTATATATTATATAGATTTTTAAATGTATCATTATAGAGTGCATTACTTCCATGCGTCGTTTATAACCAAGTGCCATTATAGATAGATAGATAGATAGATAGATAGATAGATAGATAGATAGATAGATAGATAGATAGATAGATAGATAGAACTTTATTTGTTCTAAGGTGAAATTTGGCATTTTACAGAAGCCCATTAAATAAATACATATACACCAGAATAACAAAAAGAAAGAAACCTTCTGACTTGGCTGACACAGTCACAGTGAGGTATTACACAGGTTTATTTCTGGTGGTTTACAGGAACCAGTTGTGTTTCCTGAAACATTTCTGCTGAAATATTTGTGGCTGAAAGTCCTCAGTGAAAGTGTGTCAGTTAGGGGATGCACAGCATTGTTCATAATGTACTCAGTTTTGTCTTATTCTCTCTTTTGCTACTACTGCAAAGGGCGTCCAGAGTGGGTCTCATAACTAAAAAAGAAAATTACATTGGTCATTACAGAATTGTAGAACTTGTGAAGGATGTCACTACTTACATTAAAGGAACACAGTCCCCTACAGCCAATGTCACATTACACCACATTTTGTCGTGGGGTATGTCAGAAATTTCCAGTCATAATTGTCGGTCTCATCACTGTATCACATCAAATTACACAACTGAAAATCAAAGCCCATGTCACATTTACCAACTGAGCACCAATTGTGCTTGCCCGTTTTTCTAATAACCAATAGTATGCTGCCAGTCGTAGCCATAAATGTATAAAGGGTTAACAGCTGCACCGAGTTCAGAAACAATCTCTGCCTTTTTTGCTTTTATACATTCTATATTAGTACATAAAACACAAGACTCAGACAAACAAGTGTCTTTTCTGCATAGGTTCATTATACATGTGCTCCTTATTCCTTGTTGCTAAATACAGTAGTATGCATTATACTTCTAGCTGAACGCTCATAGGTTCTCAACCCTCACACACAAAGAGCTCACTCCTCCAACCAAACAGAAAATCAAGCCTGTTTTATTTTAGCCTAGACAGTTGCATTCTAGGTGGTCTCAGTTGTTGGGTATGTCACATTAGATAATCATCTTCACAGAAGCATACATCCAACTATCTGTAACTGAATACGATTATGTAAATGAAGGGTAAAACTGAAAATCACTGGAAAAGTAATTTAATGTGACATATTCTTAAGAAAAGTCTGCTCTACCCTTTGATATACTGATCCTCTGTTACTAGACTAGTCCAGTTTGTCATTGACGTGGTCCCCCAGGTAACAAATCATCAAATTTGCATCCACTCTACAAATAGTGAGGGGGAACAGAGGGTCTTTGGTGCTGCAAAAGTTAATAACCAATTCCTTGGCTTTGTTGATGTTAAGTTGCAACAACAGCAACAACAACATTTATTTATATAGCACATTTTCATACAAATGATATAGCTCAAAGTGCTTTACAGGATGAAGAAAGAAAAACAAAAAGAAAAATATAAAAATAAAATTAGGTAATACTAATTAACATAGAATAAAAGTAAGGTCCGATAGCCAGGGAGGACAGAAAAAACAAAAAACTCCAGATGGATTGAGAAAAAAAAAAAAAAACAAAATCTGCAGGGGTTCCAGGCCATGAAACCACCCAGCCCCCTCTAGGCATTCTACCTAACATAAACGATCGAAATTAGTCCTCATTGTTTTCATGCTCCACATGGAAGAATTAGACGATGATGGTCACGTGGACCTCTGGACAGTGCTTTGATTGAGTGGTGGTGGCACAGATCACTACCACAGAAAGCCAGAAAAATAACAGCAGAGAAAGTAGGGGTTAGTATGGATTTCGGAGACACAAAAAGAATGATAATGCATATGCAGAATATTAGGGATAAACTAAAAATGAAGCTATAAGAAAGCCATGTTAAAATAATGAGTTTTAGCTGTTTTTTAAAGTGCTCCACTGTATTAAGCCTCACGAATTTCTATTTGTAAGCTATTCCAGATTTTAGGTGCATAACAGCAGAAGGCCGCCTCACCACTTCTTCTAAGTTTAGCTCTTGGAATTATAAGCAGACACTCATTTGAAGATCTAAGGTTACGATTTGGAGTGAAGGTGAAAGGCATTCCTAAATATAGGATGGAGCGAGATTATTTAAGGCTTTGTAAACCATAAGCAGTATTTTAAAGTCAATTCTAAACGGCACAGGTAACCAATGTAATGACATCAAAACTGGAGAGATGTGCTTGGATTTTCTTTTCCTACTTAAGATTCTAGCAGCTGCATTCTGCACTAGTTACAATCAATTGATGTTTTTTTGGTAGTCCTGAGAGGAGTGCATTACAGTAATCTAGCCAACTGAAAACAAAAGTGTGAACTAATTTTTCAGCATCTTGAAGAGTTATCAGGGATCTAACTTTTGCTATATTTCTTGAGTGAAAAAATGCTGTCCTAGTAATCTGATTAAGATGTGATTTAAAATTTAGGTCAGAGTCAATAGTTACAACTACATTCTTTACCTCTGTCTTGACTTTTAAGCCTAAAGGATTTATTTCTAATACCCTCATTATTTCCATTTTTGCCAATCACTAAGATTTCCGTTTTCTCTTTATTTAGTTTGAGAAAATCACTACTCATCCATTCAGAAACACAAGTAAGACATTGTGTCAATGAACCAAGAGAGTCAAGGTCGTCAGGCGCTATTGATAAATACAGATGTGTGACATCAACATAGCTGTGGTAGCTCACGTTATGCCTTGACATAATCTGACCAAATGGAATCATGTAGATCGAAAAGAGCAGTGGACCCAGGATACAGCTTTGTGGAACACCATATAGAATATCATGTGTCTTTGAAGTATAATTACCACAACTAACAAAGAATTTTCTAACTACCAAGTAAGACTCAAACCAATTTAAGACACCGCCAGAGAGGCCCACCCATTGACTAAGAAAATTTTCTAAAAAAATTGTGATCATTGGTATCAAATGCGGCACTCAGATCTAAGAGGATGAGAACAGATAAATGGCCTCATTCTGTATTTACCCGTAAGTCATTTACTACTTAAATCAGTGAAGTTTCTGTACTGTCATTTGTTCTAAAACCTGACTGAAACTTGTCAAGAACAGAATGTTTATTCAGGTGATCATTTAGCTGCATAATGACTGCCTTTTCTAGGATTTTACTTAAGAAAGGCAGGTTAGAAATAGGTCTAAAATTTTCAAAAGCAGAGGAATCAAGATTATTTTTCTTGAGCAGGGGTTTAACAACAGCAGTCTTAAGACAGTCTGGGAAGCCCCCTATATTTAATGATGAATTTACTATGTCAAGAACACTATCAATTAGCGTGCCGGATACTTCTTTGAAAAAAATTGTTGGTATTGGGTCAAGGACGCAGGCAGAGGGTCTCAGTTGAGAAATTATTTTATATAAATCAGGTAAATCTACTCTGGTGAAAAAAATTAATTTGTTTAAATTGCAGATAATTCTTTCAGCACCAAGAAACAAAGTTATCCACCTGCTCTGTGTCACCCTTATCAATACAACACATAGGTGCAGAATCATCTGAGAATTTCTGCCAGTAACATGACATGGTGGCATATTTATATCCTGAGGTGTACAGAGTGAAGGTAAAATAAGATAGGACTGTTCCTTATGGTGCTCCAGTTTTGCTCACATCTGTGTCAGAAACAATGTTATTGAGTCTTACAAACTGCATTCTGGCTGACAGATAGTCCATTATCCAGGACACAATAGGCTGCATATCTCTGAACTTACCCCTTAACATGGATTACTGGGATGGATGATACTGAAGTCACTGGAAAAATAAAAAATCATAATCCTCAACGGTTCTGCCAGCTACTGTATGTCCAGGTGAAAATAAGCCTTGTGGAGCACATACAGTAGATAATTGCATCCTTCACTCATGTTGCAATTGTTAGACATGGTGCCTCACTACTTCAGAGACATGAGTTCAGTTCCCACACTTGCCAAAGTCTGTTTATATTCTGTTTGTTTTCACTGTGTTTATGTGGGTCCTCTTCAGACAGTCTTGTCTCCTCTCACATCCCAGCAGCATGCAATGTAGTTTGACTGGAAACTGTAAAGTGTTCCTAGACAAGTGAGTGAATGTGCCCTGTCATGGAGTAGCTAGTTCTTGTCTTGTTTCCTGATGCATCTATAATGTTTTTTTTTTTTACTATTTATAACTATAAAGTGAAGAAATAGGGTAAAAGATAAATATTTTTAGAATACTGTTTTCTTTAACACAGTGTGGCATCTGTCATAAAATTACAAAATTAACTAATGAATTATACTTCCCAGATGACACCACTAAGCACCTGCATGAGCACCTTTTAGTATTATGCACTTTCATGTTTACATGTTGGCAACTATCTTTGAACAGACAGATCTGCTGCAAGAAATCCAGGGGTGTACTAAGTGATTTTGGGGTTCTAAACAAACTTAGGTGTGGGGCTCCTCTGCACCAACTATACTTCCCCATAAAAGTTGACCCATAAATAATGCTGTCAGACAAAAATTTTAAAACAGCATTTGTCATTTATGTATTTTTTTTGTTTTTGGCACAATTCTTTAGCTCTACTTTCTCTTTGCTCTCGACTGGATTTTTTTTTAATACTTGGATCAGGCTGGGTGGGAAAGGGTGGGACTGATAGGTTTGGGTTCTTTTGTATTGTATTTTTGATTATTGTTTATATCCTGTCATTTTGTCTTTACTTAATAAAACATTGATCACAAAAAAAAATCAATATAATAACTGCTTCATGGAAAACAGACAGCATGTTTTCAAATGGAAATGAATATTAACAGCAAAATATCAAGTTTTTGGTGAAAATACAGAGAAAAACAAACTATGGATTACAACAACTATATTAAAACTGTACATAAGTAACAACAACATTTATTTATATAACACATTTTCAAACAAAAAGTAGCTCAAAGTGCTTTACATAGTGAAGAAAAGAAAAAGAAAAGACAAAATAAGAAATTATAATAAGACAGCATTAGTTAACATAGAAAAAGAGTAAGGTCCGATGGCCAGGGGAGACAGAAAAAACAAAAAAAAACTCCAGACGGCTGGAGAAAAAAAATAAAATCTGCAGGGGTTCCAGGCCACGAGACCGCCCAGTCCCCTCTGGGCATTCTACCTAACATAAATGAAATAGTTCTCTTTGTAATTAGGGTTCTCACGGACGGACTTGATGATGATGGTCATGCAGACTTCTGGCTTTTAATCCATCACTGTTGGAACATCACAAGTAAGAGACAGTGAGACAATCTCTGAGAGATTGTGCCAGCTCTCCATATTAGAGATGTGTTCTGCAGACTTTTCATGGTGCTTTAATTAAGACAATATATTTCTCCAATTATAAAGACAACAATAAAAGCACACCACAATGTCATGTTTCTCACTGTACACTATCCACAATCTTCTTATCCTTTCTCCATTTTTCATTTATATATAATAATTAGTGTTAGTAAATCTGCAGCCATTGTTATTTTCAGGAAAAAATTTATTTTTCATCTGAACCAGACCCCGCCTCACCAGTGAACAATGGTCTTTATCTGATAGCTGTTTTGTCCAAAGAGCAGGTTTGTCATTCATAATGGCAGTACTGTTGTGTTGGAGGGGAAGAGGCTCACATACATTTTCATCTGTTTTTTCATTGTTGCTATGCAGAGTGGTAACCGTATTTTCAATGCAGGTATTTTCACGTTTTTCTTTGTTTGAGACTACAGGTGGGATCGCTACCCTGGCTACACATGCAGCATTTCTGTTAACACATTGTGGGTTAGACTCAGGGGGCCTCATGTATAACTTTGTGTGTAGAATTCACACTAAAACATGGCTTACACACAAAAACAGAAATGTAAGCAACGTTTCACACACTTCCCCTTTATAATCTCAATCAACGTGAATTTTAATGCACATGCCAGACCACCCTGACTCCTTCCAAAATTTCACATATTTGAATATGCAAATCAATATAAATATCCCCTTCCATTCAGTGATTTGTTAAAATACATATAAAAAAGAATTTCAAAAAAGAAGTGGTCATATGTCAAAATTGACGTGAAAAGGCGAGTGTCTGAGCAGAAGCGTATTTAAGCCACAGAGAAGAGAAAAAGAAAAAAAACAGGGACACAGTGAAGAAAAAAAGGTATGTGCCAAGATAAGTCAAAATGATGAGTATAATCTCGAAATGTCGAATTTAATATCATAGTTTATTTTGTCATTAAACTAGAACGTCATAAACTTCACCTTAAAATCGATGTTTAATTTACTCGACTTTCTCAAATCCCGTCGTAACTAATGTAGCACGTTAAATGCTTCATATTCAGTGTGTTCCCTGACACAGTTGTTAATCACTACATGCTTCTCAAATGGGCTTTCACTTATGCCGACAGTAGCACACAGGCAGTGATCACCACATAGAACACATTACATTAATGATTTTACGGCTCTGTGAACATTTTAGAAAACTATGATGTATACTTGATACCTGCAAGATGCTTTCTGTGATGCGTGTGACTCTGGATGAAATAATTTTTTACAACAGTACTGTGTCTGTAAAACCACCAATTCCTACCCTTCTGTTTTCTTTCTCCATCTAACCAATTGCCACACAATAAGCATCTATGTAAACCCAACTGTAAGCTTACAACGCTGATTCTTCAAAACCTTTAAGGAACATTGAAAAATCTTTGTTATATATGTTTAATTATTCCATCCATCCATCCATCCAAAGTCACGCTAGTCCTAGCAAGCATAAAGCGAAAGGCAGGAACAATCCTTGGACAGGGCACCAGCTCATCACTACCACTGCACCACCATGTCCCCACATGTTTATTTATTAACAGTATACATTATTTAAATGAAGTTAACAATTTATCTGTAAAATGTAATTTACATACTTTAATGCATTTCATCATAAAATGATATCAAGTATACATCCTACTATTCTAAAAGTATACAGCTCCAAGAAGATAGCTATTGGAAATCTAAATCGAATTAGAAGTGAGTCATCTATTGAATTGAATTGCATTCTTTTATTGTCATTGTATGGTACAATAAGATTCAATATGTAACTCCTCCAAATGTAAAGTTATTTTCCTACAGGTTGTGCAATATTACAGTTGTAGTGCAAGTTTACAGTGAGGTAATTGTAATTGTAAGTACAAACAGTTCAACTGGGAACACTTGATAGACTAATTGAGCCTTGAGGTCTCTGTAGGAAAGGCTCTGAAGCATTTCCTGGATGGAAAAAGTTCAAATAAACTGCAGCATAGGTGAGTGGAATCCATGCAGATGCTGGTGGCTATCTTGAGGCAGCATGTGCAATAAATGTCCTCCAGGACTGGAAGCTGTAGCACGATAATCCTCTGTACACTTGACACAACCCACTGTAGAGCTTTCCGATCAGCTGCTGTGCAGCTGTGATACCACACACACATACAATGGGTTAAAATACTCTGAGTAGTACACTGAGAGTAACCCAGTCACAGGGGATGAACAAACCAGTGTGTTTCTTCGTGCCTGTCCCAAGCCCGGGTAAATGGGGAGTGTTAAGTCAGGAAGGGCATCTGGTGTAAAATTTTGCCAAATCAATATGTGGACAACAATACAAATTTCCATACTGGATCGGTCGAGTCCCGGGTTAACAACGACTGCCACCAGTACTGTTAGTCAACAGGGTGATGGTGGAAATTGGGCTACTGTTGGCCGAAGCAGGAGAAAAAGAGGGGGGAGACGTGTCCGGAGGCAGGAGGAGAGGAGGAAGGTAAAGAGAGTGGAACTGAGGGTAGGAACTTTGAATGTTGGCAGTATGACTGGTAAGGGGAGAGAGTTAGCAGATATGATGGAGAGAAGAAAGGTTGATATATTGTGCGTGCAAGAGACTAAATGGGAGGGGAGTAAGGCCAGGTGGATCGGAGGTGGATTCAAATTGTTCTATCATGGTGTGGATAGGAGGAGAAATGGAGTAGGAGTTATTCTGAAGGAACAGTATGTCAAGAATGTTCTGGAGGTGAAAAGAGTGTCAGACAGAGCAATGATTATGAAGCTGGAAATTGGAGGTGTGATGATGAATGTTGTTAGTGCATATGCACCGCAAGTTGGGTGTGCAATGGGTGAGAAAGAAGATTTTTAGAGTGAGTTGGATGAAGTGATGAACAGTGTACCCAAGGGACAGAAAGTGGTGATTGGAGCGGATTTCAATGGGCATGTTGGTGAAGGGAACAGAGGAGACAAGGAGGTGATGGGTAGGTATGGTGTCAAGGACAGGAATGAAGAAGGTCAGAGGATAGTGGATTTTGCCAAAACGATAGACATGGCTGTGGTGAATACATATTTTAAGAAGAGGGAGGAACATAGGGTGTCTTACAAGAGTGGAGGAAGATGTACACAGGTAAATTACATCCTGTGCAGAAGAGTCAATCTGAAGGAGATTGAAGACTGAAAAATAGTGGCAGGGGAAAGTGTAGTTAAGCAGCATAGGATGGTGGTCTGTAGGATGACGTTGGAGATCAAGAAGAGGAAGAGAATGAGGGCAGAGCCAAGGATCAAATGGTGGAAGTTGAAAAAGGAAGACTGCAAGGTTGAGTTTAGGGAGAAGATGAACCAGGCACTGGGTGGTAGTGAAAAATTACCACACAGTTGGGAAACTACAGCGGAAGTAGTAAGGGTGACAGCAAGAAGGGTGCTTGGCATGACATCTGGACAGAGGAAGGAGGGAAACCTGGTGGTGGAATGGAGAAGTACAGGAGAGTATGCAGAGGAAGAGGATGGCACAGAAGAAGTGGGATAGTCAGAGAGATGCAGAAAGTAGACAAGAGTACAAGGAGATAAGGCTCAAGGTGAAGAGAGAGGTGGCAAAGGCTAAAAAAAAGCATATGATGAGTTGTATGAGCGGTTGGACCCTAAAGAGGGAGAAAAGGACCTGTACCAATTGGGTTAACAGAGGGACTGAGCTGGGAAAGATGTGCAGCAGGTTAGGGTAATAAAGGATAAAGATAGAAACATACTCACAAGCGAGGAGAGTGTGTTGAGCAGATGGAAAGAGTACTTTGAGAGGCTCATGAATGAAGAGTACGAGACAAAGAAGAGGTTGGATGATATGGAGATAGTGAATCAGGAAGTGCAACGGATTAGCAAGGAGGAAGTAACGACAGCTATGAAGAGGATGAAGAATGGAAAAGCCGTTGGTCAAGATGACATACCTGTGGAAGAATGGAGGTGTTTAGGGGAGATGGCAGTGGAGTTTTTAACCAGATTGTTTAATGGAATCTTGGAAAGTGAGAGGATGCCTGAGGAATGGAGAAGAAGTGTACTGGTGCTGATATTTAAGAATAAGGGTGATGTGCAGGACTGTAGTAACTACAGGGTGATAAAATTAATGAGCCACAGCATGAAGTTATGGGAAAGAGTAGTGGAAGCTAGGTTAAGAAGTGAGGTGATGATTAGTGAGCAGCAGTATGGTTTCATGCCAAGAAAGAGCACCACAGATGTGATGTTTGCTCTGAGGGTGTTGATGGAGAAGTATAAAGAAGGCCAGAAGGAGTTGCATTGCGTCTTTGTGGACCTGGAGAAAGCATATGACAGGGTGCCTCGAGAGGAGTTGTGGTATTGTATGAGGAAGTCGGGAGTGGCAGAGAAGTATGTTAGAGTTGTACAGGACATGTACGAGGGAAGTGTGACCGTGGTGAGGTCTGCAGTAGGAGTGACAGATGCAGTCAAGGTGGAGGTGGAATTACATCAGGGATTGGCTCTGAGCCCTTTCTTATTTGCAATGGAGATGAACTGGTTGACAGATGAGATCAGACAGGAGTCTAATCTGATGTTTGCTGATGACATTTTGATCTGTAGCAATAGTAGGGAGCAGGTTGAGGAGACCCTGGAGTGGTGGAGATATGCTCTAGACAGGAGAAGAATAAAGGTCAGTAGGAACAAGACAGAATACATGTGTGTAAATGAGAGGGAGGTCAGTGGGATGGTCAAGATGCATGGAGTAGAGTTAGTGAAGGTGGATGAGTTTAAATACTTGGGATCAACAGTACAGAATAATGGGGATTGTGGAAGAGAGGTGAAAAAGAGAGTGCAGGCAGGATGGAATGGGTGGAGAAGAGTGTCAGGAGTGAGTTGTGACAGATGGGTATCAGCAAGAGTGAAAGGGAAGGTCTACAGGAGGGTAGTGAGACCAGCTATGTTACATGGGTTGGAGACGATGGCACTGACCAGAAAGCAGGAGACAGAGCTGGAAGTAGCAGAGTTAAAGATGCTAAGATTTGCATTGGGTGTGATGAGGATGGACAGGTTTAGAAATGAATACATTAGAGGTTCAGCTCAAGTTGGACGGTTGGGAGACAAAGTCAGAGAGGCAAGATTGCGTTGGTTTGGACATATGCAGAGGAGAGATGCTTGAGTATATTGGGAGAAGGATGCTAAGGATAGAGCTGCCAGGCAAAAGAAAAAGACGAAGGCCTAAGAGAAGGTTTATGGATGTGGTGAGAGAGGTGATGGGTGTAACAGAACAAGATGCAGAAAACAGAAAGATATGGAAGAAGATGATCCGCTGTGGCAACCCCTAACGGGAGCATCCGAAAGAAGAAGAAGTAGTGCACTGAGAGTAACAACACTAAAGCAGCTATGGTGTTTGGAATAGTCTGGCCATTCTGAGCACCATTATATTGTTACAGAATGATTACAATCAAGTGCCTTAAATTTGTAAGTGATATGCATTTAATTTCAGTGTATTAGATACAGCCCCATTTGTAAAACCAAGCAGAGAAGTATGTACGCATGATGTGAGGCTGCCGTGAAAATGTGCATGGCTTTACACAAAGTTTAGTTTTATACATCCTGAAGTGAGCATGGAAACCGTTTATACATGAGGTCTGCGGGAGCATTTTTGGGAGTTTCTCCATGATCGTCTCCATTTTTTCTTTTTTCTTCTTTGTCTGACTCAGTGGGAAAGCTACTTTAAATTTGTTTTTGCAAGATTATGTTAAAAGCCTTTAAGTTTCAACAATCAGTTTATGTGGTTGCTTTTAGGGTTTTAGCAAATTCCGTACTACTGCTATAATCGGCTGCCTGCTATTCAGGATTCAAGGAAGGAGGAAAATTCCACTTTACCCTCAAGGAAGGTGAGAGGTACATTCCAACAAATGCTAAAACATGCACATTTGTCTCATTTATTTATGCATAAATCTATGAAACATACATAATCACGAGTTGATATGAAACTTTCATGGGCAATTAGGTTTTTTAGAGGGCCCCCTTGTAGCATGGGGCATTAAGCAGCTGCTTACCCTGCTTATATGTTATGTCCGCCCCTGAAATAAACAGAAATCTGTGTTTTCTATAAACAGAGAGGGAACAATGGAAAGACAGAAAGCAATAGATGCAGAGGTAGAATACATCACTCTTGACTGGCTTTCATTCAGCCAGCTAGTCTAAAAACAACTAAGTATTGCAGTCACCCAGATTTTCAAAGTACAAATTCAAATAATACATAGCAGTTGACAACTTCATGTGTTCAGCAAAGCCAGAGACAAACAAAAATAAAGACAAGGCACCAGACATAAGAGTGTAGCTTTTTTAAATAGTGAGTGTACAAACAAAAACTGCAAAAGATCTCCCCAAAGGCCACTCACCTGGCAAAAACATTACTGGATCTGACAATGTGTACTGAGACTTGATAAAGTTCAAAAATCAAACGGCTGCTGCTTGAGATATGACAGGCAGCTGAACAAAAAGAAAAAAGTAAGCATAGATTGCTGGTGCCACTGCCCAAGGAAGACAAAGAAGAACAAAGCAATGAAAATGGGTGGTTAGTGCTTACAATCCCTTTGACAAAACAAAACAAAAAAAAAGGTATTTGCCCTTTGGGTATGTGTACTGTGCTTACAGGGGAGATATAATAAAAGAGGCCATCTATGAAATTACATGTTGATGAAGTCATCAACGTGCTACATTATAAACAGCAAAATACTTACAAATCAGTGCCAAGTGAACAGGCCACAACAAAGACAATTAATCTGAAAATGTCAGAACAACTCAAAACTTAGCCCAGCAACTTCGTACATCCTGTCAGGATTAAACCCTTGGAAATTTACCACAATCCACTTATGAAGCAGAAATAGATGCCACTATTGACTAATTGGTTAACTTTATATGCAAATCCATCATTAGACTGATAGGGGTACCCAATATTTTTCCCCTTTATAATCCAAGGATCTCTGTTTGATACCATCAGTACTTCCCTTGCTCAGTCAGTTTATAACAAGTGAGCATTTCAATCTGAAGAGCTTTTGTTCCATAAGTAATTTTTTATGGGGCTTGGGCAATGGGGTTCAATAGCTGCTGCTTGCTTCTGTAACAGGGACTGATGAATTACTACAAGAGGGAGCAGCAGAGACTTAATTCCCCACCACATAGACGTGGAGCATTACCAATGCAGACCTCTAAACATGATTTAGAGAAGCAACCGTATGGTGTCTTGAAGAAGTTTGCGATATTTTCAAATGAATGAGTGGCTTCAGTATGTATCACAAATCTTTCATTGGCTACACAAGAAATAAACTATAAATAAATAAAATATTACTGTATTTAACCCCAACAGGTTAGCAGTAAAAGAAAATAAATGTGTTAGTGTGGTCAAAACAGCAATCATTTTGACATTTTCTCTCTTACATGTAGCTCGTGTTCTGCTTAGAGGTTTAACTTTCATTATGTATTCTTCTGCAGATTTATAATTCCTAGGGCACTTCCTGCTTTCCCTTATATAAATAAAGGAATTTCACCTATCGCTTTCATGCTATTTGCTTCAAACAAGGAGATATTATCTACCTGATATATCCACAAGGTACACTAACTTTATCTGAATAAATCAGTATCTACAGCAAACACTTTTCTTTTTTCTAATTTATACAAGGCCTGGAAACTTGATATGCTGTGCCAGCAACCATTTTCAACCACTCAAGCATTTGCTGAACATTTTGAGCATGGGACTTGACTGCAGTGATTGAGCAGCCATTTATTGTTAATCAGAAACTATGCCAAAGTTGTTAAAAACAGAACGCACTTTGATGATTGATATTGTTTACTTAGTGCCATTTATATGCCTCTTATACCCCATTAAGGATAAAAGCAGCAAAGGAAAATTCTGTGATTTACATAGTGCAGCATTAAAAGCAATGCAACATGTATATTTCATTTGCTGATTATCAGTTGGCTCTTATCATTTTCTTTTCATAGTGTTTATTTTTAATTAAATACATGAAGAGACCTACAATGTTTGCTTTAATACTAAATTATAAATGTTCAAAAGAAAATGCATTATATGATAAAGGGAAATGTAAAATTTAAATATTAAATATCTGAAACAGAACAGTGCTAGAATAATTTCATTGAAAGAAGCAGTGGATGCATATAATATTATAAATCCAATAACCAGGCCTTCAATTAAAGCAAATCACACACATTATCATCAATTACTATATTTTTAAAATATAGCATACAATATATTTTGTACTTTGATTACAAATTTTACTTAGGGAACTTTTATAGTTCCCTTAATGTTCCACAGTTTAGATTCTGTGAAGTGGAACTTCTGTGTGACAAAATCCATATATTAAAAAAAAATAAAATTATATGCTTTATTCAACAAACACAAATGGAAAACACATAAACTAAATCCATGCTTACTCACTGATCCTGCAAATTTATGGTACACAAGAATGGCAAAAAGATGTGAGGCCTTCAGAACAGAGCCAAAAAGCAGGTCAGGTTTCATTCAAGCTTACTTAGATATGATTCACTACAAGTCAACTTGACTGCCTACTACAATGGCTAGATTCAGCCTACAGCAGGCCAAATGCTCCACAAAAAAGGGAATTACCATCAACCCCTTGCTTGTCTAAGATAGGGCAACAAAAAGAATCTTTATAAAAAAGGGTTTATTGACAATGGTGGATTTTTTTAAATACTCAAAAATATAACAAGGCAAAAGAATTTGTCTAAAAGGCAATCCACAGTGATGAAGTCTTAATACAAAAATCCAGTAATTAAAGACTAGCAACATTTCTAATAAATCAACTAAATCAAAATCTAAAACTGTTGTCCGCCAAAGTGCATGCAAATGAACTGCAAGGAACTTCCTTCTCTTAGCCTGCCTTTATAGGCTGGGGGCGGTTATCTTTGGTGAGGTAATACTGGCCCCGCCTCTTAGGGTCCACTTACAAAACTCAAGAAATATCACAGAGCAAGTTTACCGACATAGAAACTAAATAATACACAAAAACAAATTGACTGAGAATATATAACCTATCAAATACAAGATTGTTGTCCATATATATCAAAAGGAGTTAGCTGACCAAACTGTGAACCACAAATGTCTTCTAAAATGGCAAATAGATAGATAGATAGATAGATAGATAGATAGATAGATAGATAGATAGATAGATAGATAGATAGATAGATAGATAGATAGATAGATAGATAGATAGATAGATAGATAGATAGATAGATAGATAGATAGATAGATAGATAGATAGATACTTTATTAATCCCAATGGGAAATTCACATTCTTCAGCAGCAGCATACTGATACAATAAATAATATTAAATTAAAGAATGATAATAATGCAGGTGAAAAACAGACAATAACTATGTATAATGTTAAATGTTAACGTAATATTCCCTCACCTTCTGCTTTTTCTAACTTTTCTGTGAAGTACTCTGGCCGTACTACCTCTCCACCAACTTTACATTTGCCTTAACTCATTCCCTAGAATCTAAGCTTACTGATTAATTGTTAAAGTATATCCAGCAAAATACTTTTAGCTAGATAGAAAATCAAAAAACTCAAGAACACCATTTGAAATTAAAAAGGGGATTTTAAAGAGTGAATCCAGGAAGCACTTCTTCACATAAACAGTTGTGGTAATCTGGAACAAACTGCCAAGTCATATAGTTAAAGCAGAAACCTTACCAACCGGAATAAAGCAATCTGGAGGAAACACTGGGACATCTTAACTCAGCTAAACAAACAGGCTGGCTATATTGAATGTTCTCAAATTGTTTGTCATATTTCCTATGTTTTAATTGGCATGTAGCTGACTTTAAAAATCAGACGGTCAGGGCTACTACTAATACTAGCATTAGGGCATTTTCTTACTCCCTATAATCTGTAATACACATGAAAGAATCCTTTACTCCTTCTGTCAATCACTTAAAATCCTTCTGGTTTACTGTCAGTCTCCCCTAACCCTTCTCATTCTCATGACTTTTGATGTCAACAGAATAATTACTAATTAAATAAATGGGGCATACTATCTCCTGCAACTCCTTGTATTATTGCATTGGGACTTGGGTGGTCCCTCCAGTGACTATTCTGTGACTTTTAAATATACAGTACTTTGTAAACTCTTAAAACTGCTACACAAATTTTCTGGCTATCACTTTTAAAACCTTCATAGGTTATTAATAACTTGAGAAGCTCAGATTAAAATGATGAAGGGATGAAATGAAGAACATGGAGCACTTCTCTTTACATTTGCATAATGTAGTAAGATAGTAACCAGAGAACTTAAATTAATAAATTAAAGACACATCTTGGCATTGATTAAGGATTGGAATCTAACATTTGCAAAATTTTACACATGCATACATATACTGTGAGATATGGCCGACCATTCATCCTGGCCAATACCCCCACGCCGCTAGATGGAGCTCTTCCGGCAGCATGGAGGTGCCCCGAATTCCAGCAGGGCATCATGGATATTGGAGTTTTCCTTCACAGCCCTGCTGGATACCATGGGGGCCACAAAGGGACGCTGCAGGGAGGCCCAGGGACTATTTTCCCTACACCCCAGAAGTACGTCCCAGTCACATGGACAGAAGAAATTACGTGCTTCTGGGATGAAGAAAAGGAGTTTTACCTGACCCGGAAGTGATAGAAAGTCACATGGACTGAAGGACAAACACTTCCGGGTCAAGGACTATAAAGGACTCTGGGAAATCCCAGATGGACGAGCTGAGTTGGGAGGCAGGGTGGCTAAGCATCTGGGAGAGTGGAGGATTGTATTGATTATTGATTAGTGTATTATTGTGGATTTATTGAGTATTGTGGAGAAGAGGGTGCTTTGTACACTTATTTATAATAATGAATATTATTATTGGACTTTTATCTGGTGTCTGACGTCTGGTCTGAGGGTTCAAGGGAGCGAGAGCATCCTTATCTGTCACAATACATACAGTATACTGTAGACATTATTGTTTCATGCTTATGGGGATGCACAGTTCTGATTACAATAATAAAAAGAACAATTATGTGTGTTGCACCAGATGGCACTTCCAATACCCTGTTTAATCCTGAGCAGGTTTCAGTCTTCAAACTCATCTGTTTTCTTCTCTCGTGTTTTGTTTACTAACAGATTGGTCTGAAAAGAGACGGAAATCTCAAGCATTCTAACATGATGAGATACATAACTACTTCTTTCTGAGGATGCAACAATACAGTATTCTGTCACTTTTTAACTCAGTTGTTCTAGTTTACCCAAATCAGCTATGTTTAACAAACTCTCTTTTAAAACACACATCTAAAACCTGTTCTTTCATTTTTGAAATATTGTAAAATGAGAATTGTTTTTAAATATGAAGAATAGTAAGAATTGAATTTGCTTATCTGAACTTTTCATTACCTATAAAGCAGAGCATACATTAAGTCTCCTAAAGATTTCAAGGATTAACAAAATAACAGGGGAGTCAAAACTGTAAGGGCTTCAAGTCTGTGGAACGATCTGCCTGCTTATA
This sequence comes from Erpetoichthys calabaricus, assembly GCF_900747795.2. Taxonomy (NCBI): domain Eukaryota; kingdom Metazoa; phylum Chordata; class Cladistia; order Polypteriformes; family Polypteridae; genus Erpetoichthys; species Erpetoichthys calabaricus. The sequence continues at coordinate 136,429,352 of NC_041396.2, read as the reverse complement.
TAAGAGGTGCCTCTTTGATGTCAACTTTTAAATTTAAGCAGAAGACTCACTATTTTAGTCTAGTATACCCTGATGAGAGCTGATGATTTGTGTTTATTGCATTTACGCTTGTTTGTCATTTGTATAAGAATATAAGTAATACAATAATTATGAACTGTTACTAACCCTCCTCTGTTTTGAATCTGTTCTCTGTGTCCTGCTATTCTTCTTTAAATCCAAACAGCGTGTTTTTTTAACTTTCCATTTTATTAAAAACTAAGCACACTTGTGCCATTAAGGAAGGCACACTAACCCACTACTTTTTGTTTAGTCCTTAGTCTTGAAATGCTGCATTGCTGCTTAAATCTTCTGATATTACATTCTTATTTTCTATGTGCATTCTTGAAGGTCCTTGTATAAACAACTGGCAGATCACAAATTGCTTCCTGTGGAAACCCCATACAATAATGTGCAGAGACTTACTGGGTTGAAAAATCTTACTATTTTTTTCTTTTTGAGGATTTTTTTCCTGTATACTATGGAAGTTAATTCTTTCCAATCTCTACTTTTTTGGGACAAGTATTTTCAAGTTATTGTAAGAAATACCAAGACAAAGCATAAGGGATTGGGGAACTTTCATGATCCCAGTATATTTGCAGAACAAAAAAAGTTGTACAAAACTTTAAATGTCTTTCTAGACAGGAGTCCAAAATCAGACTGGTGTAGGAGGAGTTTATATGGGATCCAAGCAGCAAGTCCAGGAGGGTGTATTAAGTGACATCAGAGGTGTCAATCTTCCATCCTGCAGAGGGAGGAGAAGAAAAAGCATTAGGCAGCAGAGCCAACCCCTGGTACAGAGGAGAACTGCAACCTTCACAGCCCTTCAGCTGTCCCTAAAACACATGCATGTGTCAATATTCAATAAGGATTTTGTGGACAATACAGACACAGAAATCTATATGTAAAGTATCACTTTAGTTTTCTTTACTACTGGTATTATTTCAAAACATTCCATTCTTAATAGCTAACTTAGTCAGAGTTTGCAATGGTTGAATGCTCCGACTGAGTATATGTGATTCTGGCCAGTAATGCAGTAGCACACCTTTTAGGACATTTGCAGACCCCATACTGCTACATTTACTGAAGAGCAAAAGTTGCCAACATGCATACAACTGGTCACTTCTTGCACATATTTACTCTTCTCATTTAGAAACACAAAGAAATAGTGATGACATGTATTGTGTAATAAGACATAAAACCCAAAGCCTGAAAACTGTTAAAATTGAAATTGCTATTGGAGATTGAATGGTGTTTCTATCATGTATATGATACAAAATATTGTAACATTTGTCAGGAAACTGTAAAAATCAAGGAAGGAATGAAGGAAGGAAGGAAGGAAGGAAGGAAGGAAGGAAGGAAGGAAGGAAGGAAGGAAGGAAGGAAGGAACAAACTATTTACATACTAATAGGTAAAGCCCAATGGCCTTTTATTTTAAAGAACTAGATAGATAGATAGATAGATAGATAGATAGATAGATAGATAGATAGATAGATAGATAGATAGATAGATAGATAGATAGATAGATAGATAGATAGATAGATACTTTATTAATCCCAAGGGGAAATTCACATACTCCAGCAGCAGCATACTGATTCAAAAAACCATATTAAATTAAAGAGTAATAAAAATGCAGGTAAAAACAGACAATAACTTTGAATAATGTTAATGTTTACCAACCCCGGGTAAAATTGAAGAGTCGCATAGTTTGGGGGAGGAACGATCTCCTCGGTCTGTCAGTGGAGCAGGACAGTGACAGCAGTCTAATTTACTCAATCACTCAAGAGCTTCAAACAAGGATTGAATTATGTTATCACCTGCTTTTTGCTGGTAGCACCCAGAGATATTTTATGTTGTTCACCTCATGCTGACATGTGCCACTGCACTTCACTAAGTTGTATCACATTGGAAATCATCAAGAAAGGTGCAGGAAGATTTGAAATGCAATACATTTTTTAAAAGCTGAAAAAATCTATCAATACACTGTAAAGGACACATGATGCTTCAGCAGGGCTTGAATCACAGCGGTTGCATTAATTTTGTTTTGACAAGTTATTGGGAGTTTGCTTTACATAATTTGGGGTTAAAAGGCAAGCACCTCGCTGAAAAGTGAACAAGCTCTTACGGTGTGTTTATGAAACAAGGTCATGGAAATGGTAATAAACATTCAGAAACCATCAGTATAAGAGTTAACCATCATTCAGTCAGGGTCGCTACAACACTCTTTAAATCTGAATATAGCAAATATGGGTCTCGAGGTACACATGCCTACCCCCGTGGCAAGGCAAGAAACAACCCTTCTTCAATTTTTAAAAGAGTTGTACATAACAACATAACCTAAGCTATCTCACAAAAACAGCCAAACTCCTCTTTCAGCAATATTCTATAAGATTAGATTTAGAAGCTGCTATATTATTTGGTTTAAGTTTTTATTTTGGAAAAATGTTTTACTGTATGTCAGTATGATGGGTAGATTGACTTGCAATTCTTAATTTCTCTTGGATTAATGTGAACATTAATGTTCCCTGCCACGGACTGGCACCTGGTCCAAGGTCCAACAGCATCTGCCTTCCTGCAGTTTTTCATTTGAATCAGTGGGCTGAATAACTAATGAACTGTGTGTCTGAATTGAAAGATGGCCAGTAAAAAGAAAATAACTACACCCGTCTCATGTTTCCTCTTGTTACTCTAGCTATTCTAAACAAAGGAGCCAAAAAGGTATGACAAAAGATCATGCTAATGAACAATAAAGCCATTTTATCATAATTCTGGAAGGCTCAATATTTTTTAAGCTGGTGAAATTTCAGACAACTCTACAAATGAAAAAATAAAAATCAATATTGATCTTAAATATTCTACATTTAAATATAAATGATATTACTGTGAGGATTACTTACATATGATAACACTCTGGTTGACTTTTTCAATTACTATGCCACATTTCATTCTTTGAAAGAAAGTGAAAATATGGAGGTCTCTGAACACTTTCATTAGAGGAGGTGGTATCTCTGTTAATGACATGCTTTTATATAAAAAGTTTTGTTTTTGGCTTTGCAGCAGTTGCATCTTTGCTAAAATGTTTCTGCCCATATTTACTACATAATTTATAAGCTCTTGTATTCTGTTAGTGGCTATGTATGATATTACAACCAGTAAAATGTTTCTTTCCTTGTAGTAATAAACTTCATGCCTATGAATATATTAAAGTAATTGTTCTTTGCACTGGATACCAAATCTGTACTGTGTGTAAAACAAAAAAAACACTCATTTTTTGGGAATAATGTTTACAGATGTCATTATTAGAGTTTATGTACAACATGATATGTACTGGCATTGTTTTTAACATCACTCAGATTTACAGTTTTTATTCCTGGGGTGTTGGAAGTTTTCTATTAACTTCATCCAATATGTTATACTAATCACAACTTTAGACTCTATTTACACATTTAACATTAGTAAGGTATAATCCTATTTTAATCTTGCCTCTTAGGGACACTTTTTCTTTTTTAAACAAAGAAATGGCATTTAAAATAGAAATATATTTCACTTGCTTGTTTCACACTAATACTTCAAGTAACACAGTGAATTTCACCCTGGAAAAATGAATAAAGTATTATAATAAATAGGCATAACTCATAAGAATTAATGGACTTGTTTTACACCGTATAAATATTCTAGATTTTTAATTAACCAAGTGTAATAGAAAAGAATGCTCTGTTTTTCAAATCTTTCATTTCATGTATTGCTAAGTGTAGTGTGCAATGACTTGGTATTTTATTTAACAGGTTTAAATCTAAGTAATCAACATAAACTTCAGTGTTAACATTTGCAGTTCCCTCGTCTATTGGAATGAGTTTGTAATGCATGTAGTAATAAAAAGCATTGCATTTGTCATTCCAATAGTTGTCGCATCACAAACATTGATGGTAATAAAATGCATTTCTAAAAATGTTTGTGATGCACCATCTGTTGGAATGAAAAATGCAATGCAAATGTCTCTGTTATATGCCATTTTGTATGGGATTTGTAAAAGCAGTGTCAATGTCTGGGATATGCCATCTGTTTGAATGACAACTGCCATTAATTTTATTACTACAAAATGTTTGTGATTTGTCATCTGCTGAAATGTCAGAGACATAGAAACTGGACCAACACACATATACACTTTTTATTAAGGTGGATAATAAGATGAGCTGCTCTTCACTCAAGTCTGATTGCTTAACATGCTCCAGTTCCTCACAGAACAGAAGTTATACAGAATAATGTGTGGATTCAAGAATATATGTTTAATATGTGTAATAATGTGCAATTTAAAATAGGAAACTAATGTGAAGCAATGCAAATTAAATAATGAAATATTACAATATATATAGTAATCATAATAATATACAGCACCAAAAAAGACATTTTTAAAACACTGCAATGATTAAATTATTTACATTTGAAACATATGGTTGCTATTTACAAATAAAGTTTAAGGTGGGAGAAGGGATATTCCCCAGAGATGCTGTTAACAAACCCAAAAAGGCAAATGTATGGGAGAAAGTGCAGTTTCTCTACTTGTGGCAAAACTGGAACATACCAGGAATACTTGACTTTACTTTTCTTGTGTGTACAAGGTCTATATTGTATTTCTTTTCTATCGAGGATGATGTGTATGTCACAGGCAGGGTACAGGTGATAGTCCTGATAATAGCCATGCAGCATGAAACTCACCTTATGCCAGACACTTAGCATTGCAGTTTACCCATATTGCTCTTGCAATATTTGTACCTCCTGGTCACTTAGATACAATCTTCCTTATAATCTGTTTGCTGTCACAGATTATTTGCACATTTATGAAAGGATATCATTTTCTAGAAACATAGTTTTAAGGCTTGTCAATATGAGATTTCATCTTAATAAGTATGTCATCAGCAATTACATTTAGAAACTCACAGATTGCATGACAATCATGTTATATAATGTAGTGTAAACACTTCTAGGCACTGAATGCACTGTTAACTGATTGGCGTATTCAGGATGTAATCATTCTTAGTGTATTTCCCAGAATCTCCTGAAAAGAACTAGCAAGGCATCTTAGAGTAACCACAACTTGCTCCTCTGTGGTTAGGATGCATGGCCATCTTGTTTGTCTTTCAACAAAGTGTCAAACTATACAGTATATATCCTGACTTTTTAAACTATATCTTTGGTTTCTAAAGGACACAAGTATGTAGTGAGGTAGTACAAAGGAGAGCTGCTTTTTAGGCTTATTTCAGTATGACAGGGTGTTAATAATTAGGAGAGTGTGTTTTTTATTGTTTTTTCATTAATTTATTTTTGATATATTATATGAACTGCTTAGTCTTTGCATTACAATTTTGTCTTATATAGTAATAGGTCTATTATGGCTTAAATCAGTCGGCCTGATCTCAGACTTCATGCTAAAAGAGTTTTCAAACCGTTCCACAGTGAGCAATGCTTCAAGCAAGAAGCCTTCCAGCACTGTTTCAATAAATTGAAGATATGTATGGAGTGGTGTACAGATCGGGAGGGAGAATATATAGTATAGAAGGTGACAATGTTTAGAATGTTGTAATTCATCAATAAATATATATATATATATTTTTACCAATATGGTAATTTTTGTGTCTCACCTCATATGTGCAGCTTATGGTTAGTGTTTCCTGCAAAAGTATCTTCATTGACTCATTTGAGACTTTATTTTACAATAGTAAAAATATACTTCTGGAATTCTGGTTTTAAATGTTACAGTTTAAAATAGATATTCTTTTTTTTTTAATTTTTTAGAACATTAGAACATTACAACAAACTAGACAAGAGCAGGCCATTCAGCCCAACAATGCATTCTATGTCTATCCACTTAATTCTTCTTAAAAAAACATCAAGTTTAGTTTTAATGGTCCCTAAAGTCCTACTGTGTACCACACTATATGGTAGCTTATTCCATGTGCCAGTGGTTCCCTGTGTAAAGAAAAATGTCCTAATGTTTATGAAAAATGTACCCTTAACATGTCTCCAACCATGTTCCCATGTTCTTCATGAGCTCATTTGCTCATTTTAAAATAAAATAAATAAAATAAATCTTGATCCACTACTAATTCCTTTCATAATTTTAAACAATTCAATCATGTCTTCTCTTAATCTTCTTTGCTTAAACTGGAAAGGCTCAGCTCTTTTAGTCTTTCCTAATAATTCATCCCCTGTAGCCCTGGAATCAGCCTAATCACTCCTCTCTGGACTTTTTTCTAGCTTTGCTATGTCCTTTTTGTACCAGATGAGGCCTCACCAGTGCATTATAAAGTTAGAGCATAACCTCCTTGGACTTCTACTCCACACACTGTGCTATACTGTATAACCTAACATTCTGTTAGCCTTCTTAATGGCTTCTGAACACTGTCTGGATGTCTACTATGACTCCTAAATCTTTCTCATAAAGTGTACTGTCAATTTTTAGACTGGAAGTCTAACCTAAACCTAACATTTTTGCTTCATTCATGTAATACTTTACATTCACTTACATTAAATTTCATCTTCCACAAATTTTCCCAAGCCTGTATGCTATCCAAGTCCCTCTGTAATGATTCAACAGGTTCTAGATTATCTGCCAGTTCACCTAGCTTGGTATAATATGCAAACTTAACCAGCTTGTTACTTATATTCTTATCCAAATCATTTATACTAAAACACCCCCGTGGAAAACCACTCTTAACATTGGCCAGGGTCCTCACACCATAACCCTCTGCTTCCTGTGTCTGACCCAGTTTTGCATTCATTTACAAACAACACCCTGAACTCCGACTTCTTTTAGTTTGATGCCCATCCTATCATGTGGCATCTTATTAAATGCTTTTTGAAAGTCAAGATAAATAATATCATATGCTCAACTTTGATCATACCCTTTTGTTGCCTCCTCATATAATTCCAGAATATTGATTAAACATGACCTCCCTCTTCTGAACCCATGCTGTTCTTGCCATGTGTTACTAAATCTTATCTTTAATAATTCCTTCTATTAATTTACCTGTGATGTATGTTAAGCTTACTGGCCTATAGTTGCTTGGATCAGCCCAGTCACCATTTTAAATAAGGGGATAACATTTGCCATTTTACAGTCCTTTGGAATTTCCCCAGTATGCAGTGACTTCCTAAAAATGTGCATCAAGGGTTTATATAAATTGTGGCAGGTGGCTGGAACCCTTACCCAGCCAGGACACCCTGAGCGTGGAAGGACCGGGGGAGACAGTATTTTCAGGACAGTTTAAAAAGGGGCCAGTCCTCACCATTCTTTGGCCAGAGTCGGGATGAAGAGGACAAAGCCTGAGAAGGAGTGGAGGCAGATGGACTGGCAGCAAGAAGGGACTGTATTGGGTTGTGAGCCTTGTGTCTTGGTGTGTGGGGATTTGTGTACTGTGCTTTGTAAATAAATGTGTGTTGGGTGTCTCCTGCCTGTCTGTGTCCGGGTTGGCTTTCACAATATGTACTTGCTAACCTCCTTAAGAACTCGAGGGTAAATCTTATCTGGTCCTGGTGATTTGTTTGATTTCAGCCAATTTAATCTAAGTAGTATTTCTCCCCCTACAATTTCCAACCCACTCAGTACCTCATTAGTAGTACCTTTTACCGGTGGGAGGTTATACTTCCTCACATCTGAAGACCTCAGAAAAATGTGTGTTTAGAGCATCTGCTATGTCACTGTCTGCATTTTTCAGTTCTCCTTTACTTTCCTGATACACTTCACCTCCTTGACTGTTCTTTTACTACTAAAATACTGAAAGAATCTCTTTGGGTCATCTTTTGCCTTACCTGCTATATTTCTCTCTAACTGTCTTTTAGCCTCCCTAATAGCATTCTTAATGGTTGCCCTCATGCTCTCATATGCCATACAATTCACATTGGAATTATTAATCTTATAAACCTTATACAGCCATTTTTCTTTTGCAGCTTCTTATTCAACACTTTATTATCCCACTTCAGAGTTTTGTAAAAATGTTATACTAATTCCAAATGTATGTACCTGTCCTGCTTTTTATATAAAATGTTTTAAACCTGTTCCCCTGCTCCTCAACTGTCTCTGCACTTAAGAGCTTATCCCAGTCCATCCTCCTTAGATTTTGCTGCATCTTCTTAAAATTTGCTTTACCAAAGTTAAACATAACAGTTTTAGTCATTGCATCCACACCCTTCAAAGAGAACTGCATTATATTATCATCAATTGTCCCTATTGGTTCAATCACCTTGACACCCTCAATTCTATTCTGATTATTACAAAATACTAAATCCAAACAGGCTTCCCCTCACATTGGTGCTTTAACATACTGCATTAAAAAACAGTCACTGATTATTTCCAAAAACTCCTGCTCTTGTGCTCCACTGTTTGCAAGGTTATCCCAGGTAATATTTAGATAGTTAAAGTCCCCCATAACTATAATATCCCTGTGTAAACTTGTCTATAATATCCCCATGTAAACTTGCCTTTTTAATATTACTAAAATGATGTGCATTGAAATTACTGTCTGCCTTGGACTGTTTATAACACACTCCTAAAATAAGACCTCTTTCCCTAATACTTTCCAGAGAAGCCACATGTCCTTACTAAGATGGGGCTCATCGTCCAACTGAAGAAGACTTGTCTTTAAATTGTTTGACATAAATAGCAACCCCACCTCCTTTTCTGTTCTGTTTATCCTTCCTAAAAATGTGTTCCTCTATGTTACACTCATTCCCATCTTTGTTATTTAGCCAGGTTTCCATTACTGCTATAATATCATAATTATTCTTTGTACAACTCAAACTTATAGCATTGATGTAAGCTATTTTTAATGTGTTACTCATTTTACTTTTGCATTTAAAAGGTGGGGTAGAATTTACATTACTGTGGATTTTATTTTTATACTGTTGTTTATTCCTCCATGTACATTTCTAAACCTGGCCTGTCCTAAACTCCCTTTCCCCCAAACCTTAGTTTAAATAATCCCCAACTAACCTACTCATACGCCTCCCCAACACATTGGTACTCCTTCGGTTCAGATGTAACCCATAATGGTGGAACAGCTCCTATTTGTTCCAAAAGACGTCCTAATACCCCATAAACCTATACCCTTCTACCCTGCACTGAGATTTGAACAACACATTAAGCCTTCTAATTTCCTCGGTCTTACCTGGACTGGTGCATGGCACAGGAAAACTTCGGAGAAGACTACTCTTGTCAGTTATGCTCCTCAGCCTGGCCCCTAAATTAAGTTTGGATTGTAGAAATGATAGACTACCTACTACTAACTACTTATGAATGTCATTTTTTCCAACATGGTCGGTGACAACTGGATCCTCCCCCACTCTGGACAAGAGCCTTTTATCTCTTCCAGGGAGGTTTCGTACCTGTACTCCCGGTAGACAACACATTGTGCAAGACTCTTTGTCTCTTGACAAAACCTGTGCTTCAATCCCTGTAATAACTGAGCCACCAACTATAACTACTTCTTTCATTCTGGGAATTGATTTTGAAGTGGCTTGTTGGGGCTCCTCATGCCTGCCTACCACCTTAGAATCTTTAGAGACACTGTCCACCTTTGCATGGAATTGAAAACCATTTGGACTTCCAGTTCTGGGGTTGTTGCACCCTTTACCTTGTATCTTGTGACCATGACCCACTATCTCTACCTGTTTGGTATGGAATGTCCACCCTCACCACCTTAATTTGCAAAAATTATATTTTATTGTTGTTTTCATGTTGCTTACACCTACTGGAATTTTAAAAATTGCTTTGAATTTTTTGCTGCTTCCATCCATCCATCCATTTTCCAACCCGCTGAATCCAAACAAAGGGTCACGGGGGTCTGCTGGAGCCAATCCGTGCCAACAAAGGGCACAAGGCAGGAACCAATCCTGGGCAGGGTACCAACCCACCGCAGGACACACACAAACACCAAACACACACTAGGGCCAATTTAGAATTGCCAATCCACCTAACCTGCATGTCTTTGGAAGGAAACCGGAGCGCCCGGAGGAAACCCACACAGACACGGGGAGAACATGCAAACTCAACGCAGGGAGGACCCGGGAAGTGAACCTGGGTCTCCTAACTGTGAGGCAGCAGCGCTACCACTGCGCCACCGTGCCGCCTTTTTGCTGCTTCCTTTAATTCAATATTTCCAGTATTTTACATATGCATAATGACTGCCATTTTTAATATTTTATTGAAACTGTTGTAGTAGTAGGGTGTTGTACCATGTTGGCTATTATGGAGGCAATGAGAGGTTAAGTAAAATGACACCCTTTATTGGCTAACTGAACATATCCAATAAAGGGTGTAATTTTGCTTGACATCTCATTGAAACTGATAAACAAATGTGCCACTGAATCTAAAAATGTTCCTCATTGTTTGCATTATTCTTACATTCTTCTAAAGTCCAGAGTTGGACATTACGTTTTTCAGTTAGCATAATACATCTTAGAAAGAAATTTTGAAAGACTGGCCCAATAAATGATCAAATTCACTACACCAACTCATGGAATCTTGGCCAAACAGAATAGTTTACACTTTTCCTACTCTGTTTTGCATAGCAGCAGTCAAATCTATTATATAAAAAATATTTTTAATCCTACAAAAATGGTTTAAACTTGTATTTGTTAAGGGAAAGTGATACAACCTTTTAAGAAGGGTTAGCAAGACATGGCAGACATTGGAGAAACACATATCACAATGGAACATAAAAATCACTAATGCGCATATGTTAAAAAATGTTTTAAAATGGCTACAACTGATATCTGTCTTGACCAAACTTAATGTAATTGTAACACTTCATAAGATGTTTTAGTGAATTGCATCTTGGAAAAATGAATGAAACATTTGGTAAACAATCTGAATTTAAAATAGATTTGTTTTATACTATAAAAATTCTTCCCAAGCATTTTTTAACAAGTTTGGATGGAAAATGTATTCATGACATTCAGCTTATAGTAAACATTTATTTCAAATTTTTTGTCAGTGGAACTATTCGTTTTTACAGCAAAAAATACATTTTTTGGTAGCTAACAACCAAACTTTTCATGCAGACTTTTTGATAGTGCCGATATCTAACGTTTCTGTTTCTGATTTATAGTTATTTCCGTTATGCCATATTTTTTCTAATGTCATTCATGGATTTCTGTTTTGTTTTAATTTTAGAAAATGTATTACATTTGACTTTGTAAAGCAATAGGGTGTTCTATAATTATAATTTATGATCCACCTGACCAAACAAACGCTTTTTTAAATGAGTGTCATCAAAGGTTCATTAAACTTAGATGACATTCATTTGAAACTCAAGGCAGAATCTGAATGTCACCTATAAAGATTTACACAAGACATTTTGAAGAATGTATATCATGATCATTAAACAAATATTTCTCTGCTTTAAAACATTTTTAAAAATATTTGTTTTACATTTTTCTTCTAAAATTTTTTCTTAAAATATAAGGAAGAATAAGTACAGATTCCTTAACCTTTAAGGTGACTATTGAGGTAAGCAGTAATACATTTCCCAGGTTTAGTGTGTATTTCAAGATCTGTGCCATTTGTTACACAAATGCTCATGTGCTAAAGCAATGGTTCCCAAACTCGGTCCTGGGGACCCCCTCTGGCTGCAGGTTTTTGTTCCAATCAGATTCACAATCAGAGATAATAATTTATAACAACTGGTCTAATTTAACTGGTATTTTTTCTCTTCTTTTATTCTACATTCAGAAAAGCACAACAATATGGTTTTTACATTTATAAGACATTTAGAAATATTTCTATTTTTTTCTAAAGCTATAAATATTTAACTATCTTTTGTTGTTTTCCTATTATTTTCCCCTTTTCCGGTGTAGTTTGCTCCTTTCATTTAATCCCAATAGTGATAATTGACAACAAGCAGACCAGACACCCAGGATGATGAAAACTGCAACTATTTCAGAGTCAGACCCACTAATTAGTAAATAATTAAATAACAACAACACCTTAAGAAGAAGGATGAAATTAGGATGCAAATAGTGTTAACAACTCAAAAAAACAAAACAAAATTACATATCCCCCATATAACTGCTTAATACATTTTAATAAAAATCTACCAAACTTAGTTTTGTAATTTCTACATTGACTCCAAAACACACTAGGAGTCCAATACAAAAATGGGAAGTTGGTTGGAACAAACACCTGCAGCCACAAGGGGTCCCCAGGACCAAATTTGGGAACCACAATGCTAAAGCATTGGTGCTGTCAGAATTCATCACTGACACCAAACTGTGTCTAACTAGGAAATCCATTCCCGGATGGGTTTATCAATTCCCGGGAATTCGAGAATCCCACATTTCATTCCCGGGAATCCCGGGCTCCCGTGGATGACACAGTGCACGGGCATCTCACATGTGAATGGTTTTAGAATGACCGACACTTATTTTTAATAAAACTACTGCAATATGTTGACACAAATAAAAGACTAACCTTACCTACAAGCAGTTCATGCTGTCATATAAGTACATGTATCTTTGGTTGCAGTAATAAGAGCATAGAAAGCACAAAGTGTCCAGCGTGCGGTCGTCCAGGCAAGAGTGCACCTTGGTGCAGACTAGTACACCAGCTGCTGAGAAAGCACACTCTGCCTCCACTGAAGTAGGCGGCACAGTCATCAGATACTGATACAATTGTTCTAAACAATGCCCGCACTTGCCATTGCTCTGAAACACCGTCATTTCAGCTTTTACTGATGCATCCAGTTTCTTGTCATCATTCTGTGATGGCAAGTTTCTTGGCACAGATAATGCGGATGCAACAGACTGATGCATTGCAATTTCAAGTTGCTGTTCAAAGCTGTTGTCTGATGAAGTGCAAGCTGCAGCAATGGCGCCACCTTAATTATTTTCAACTATAACTCTGTTATTTCTTGATCGATTTTTACACTTTTACACGCTATATATGCGAGCTTGGCCATTCCCATTTTCACGGGAATTATAGCAGTTTAATTCCCGGGAATGCGGGAATGAAAAATGATTACTGAGAGCTCGGGAAGGGAATCCCTATGTCTAATGGAGAGTTGGCAAAAATCGAACGAATTTACGTCTCTCATGGAGGCGACTCCACCTGGATTCACTTTCCACACAGAGCCCCACAGCTCAAGACAAGGAGGTGGACTTGCAGTAATTGTCAGAGTAGACTTAAACATCAAACGAATCCCAATTGACTGTCCATTGTCTTTTGAGTGCCTGGCTCTTAAACTAATAACGGAATCAGGTCCCGTCTCACTCATTGTTCTTGATTCTCCTCCAAAGTACAATGCATCCTTCTTGAACTTTTGACTGACCTAAGCTCTTACTCTCAGAGAATTATCCTTCTTGGTGATTTCAACATCCATATTGACACCCCCACATCTAAACTGAGAAATGAATTCCAATCCTCATTGGACTGTTTTGACTTGACACAACATGTTGATTTTCCCACCCACTCTGGTGGTCATATTTTGGATCTGATCTGTACTTCTGGATTATCTGTTGCCAACATTTACAGCACTGATTTGGGACTCTCTGACCATAAAGCAGTACTTTTCACTGTTTCATTATCTCTCCCTCCTCTTATCTGTAAATGACAAATTTCTTACAGAAACCTTCAAAATATCTGTCCCTCTATCCTTTCTGGATCCATTTCTGATCTTTTACTGTCTGCACCTATTCCATCAACACTAGATAGTCTTGTTGACCACTATAACACAGCCCTTCATTCAGCATTAGATAAAACAGCTCCTTTAAAACATAAGGAGGTTTCCTTTAAACGTTCAACTCCTTGGTATAATTCAGAATTGCGATCTATGAAAGCAGCTGGCCGATGCCAAAAGAGAATGTCACGTAAGACTTGCCTCACTGTTCATATCCAGGCTTTCTCTGACCACCGAAGAGCTTACAGAGAAGCACTAACTGCTGCTAAGGACACCCATTATGGCAGAATAATAGAAAGTGGCCACGATAACCCAAGGGTTTTGTTTTCTGTAGTTAATAAACTAATCGAACCCACATCTGGCCCAACTACCTCTTCTACTGAAGTCTGTGAGGAATTCCTCCACTTTTTCCGTAACAAAATTAAAGATCTAAATAATTCAACTAACATAAATACATCATCTGTTTATATCTCTTCCTGTTTTCCCACTCTACCCAGCTCCTTCTCTAAGTTCTCACCAGTCACATCTGATTTTGTTAATAACCTGCTTTGAAAGATGAGGCTGACTACTTGTGTACTGGACCCCATCCCCAGCACACGACTCAGATCCTGCCTTCATGCCATAATCCTGACTGTTACAACAATAATAAACTCATCCCTTGACACTGGCTCTGTGCCGCTCACTTTTAAAATTACTTCTGTAACCCCAATGTTAAAAAATTCTGGTCTTGATGCTGACAATCTTAACAACTTTCGGCCTATTTCCCACTTACCTTTTCTGTCAAAAGCTCTTGAGCGTGTTGTAGCTTCCCAACTCACCAATTACTTAACCTCTAATAACTTGATGGAACCCTTTCAGTCTGGTTTCAGAGCACAGCACAGCTGTGAAACTGCTCTGCTATGAGTAACCAATGATTTGCTTATGGCAGCAGACTCTGGACAAACCAGCATATTAATTCTATTAGACCTCAGTGCAGCATTTGACACTGTCAGACATGACATTCTACTCTCCAGAATGGAGAACATGCTGGGTATCTCTGGCACTGTCCTCTAGTGGTTCAAGTCCTATCTGACTGATAGGCAAGAGTTTGTTAGACTTGGCAACAGCAGGTCCAGCTCAGCGCCAGTCACACGAGGAGTTCCTCAGGGCTCTGTCCTTGGCCCTCTTCTCTTCTGTATTAATATGCTTCCCCTTGGCCATATTATTCGTAGCTATGGACTGGGTTATCATTTGTATGCAGACGATACTCAACTTTATTTCAATGTTAAAAGTGGAACTTCATCACAGTCTTTCTCAGCTCACAACCTGCCTCAGTGAAATTAATACCTGGATGGAGCAGAACTCCTTAAAATTAAATTGCAACAAAACTGACCTCCTGCAAATTGGGACTAAAGTGCAACTTAATAAATTGAGCTCCTTCCCAGTCCTTCTTGGCAGTTATCTCATCAGACCTGCCTCTACTGCAAAGAATCTTGGTGTCATTTTTGATTCCTCCCTTTCTTATTCCGCCAACATAAACCACATTAAGAAACTTTCTTACTTTCAACTCTGTAACATATCCCATGTTCGCTCCTTCCTCTCCTTTTCTAATGCTGAGAAACTTGTACATGCTTTTATCACATCCCGCATCGATTATTGTAACTCACTGCTGGCAGGTGCCCATTCTAATCTTATATCACAGCTCCAACTTATATAAAACTCAGCTGCAAGAGTCCTTACTTGAACCAGCAGCAGCGAGCACATCACACCCATCCTGTTCCATCTTCACTGGCTCCCGGTGTCTTACAGAATCGAATATAAAATCCTACTAATAACCTACAAAGCCTTAAACGACCTTGTGCCAAACTACATTAGTGACCTTCTCCATCACTATGTGCCTGTCCACCCACTAAGGTCCTCTGATTCTGGCAATCTTGTTGTGCCCCACACTAATCTACACTCCAAGGGTGACAGGGCCTTCAGCTGTATAGCGCCCAGACTCTGGAATGACCTACCGAAATTAATCAGGTCAGCTGACTCCATGAATTCTTTTAAAGAACAACTCAAAACTCATCTGTTCAGGAAGGCTTTAGCTTTACTTGACTTTACTACCCTTCTCTCAGTTTACCTCTCTGTCAAGATGTTCCTGTAACCTATGCGTGTGTGCTAGACCACCAATTATGTGTTCTGTTAGGCTTTTTTTTCTCTGAATTTATTGTCTTAATCTTCTTTCTTTATTTATCTGGTTTGTACAATGCTATATACTGTATACCTTGCCGTTCTATCTTAAACTCTGTGAAGTGCCTTGAGCATGGGAAAGGTGCTATATAAATAAAATGTATTATTATTATTAAATGATAATATTTATGCACACCATTTACCACTCCATCTCATTTTTTATGCCCATCATTCAGAATTAAAGGAATCTGAAGCCTAGAGTAACAACATTGTGTGGAGGACAGAAAATAAGCCTGATGAGATGGGTTAGAAATTTTTGATGATCAATTGTTTACAAGTAATTTTAAAAATACCTTTAAAATAATTAATTATAAAGTATGAGTATACATGTTTGTAATTGTTTTTATTCACTTTACTTGGAAAGCCCAAAGACTGTAGAAACCAGTAGGGGAGCAGTTAATTCCGCAACATTCTAGGTGGCAGTGTCTGTCATTTAGAGTCCTAGTCTGGATATCCGCAGGGCTGAATGGGAGGTGAAGTCCGAAAGTACAGCCCTGTAAGGGTGTGTGGGGGAACAATAGAGGGCGCTGCCTGACGAGGACCTCCCTTGCTTTCGTATAACCCGGAGCTGCTGTCTTGCTAGTTTCTGCAGTCTTTGGGCATCTCATTCTGAACAGTATAGTAAGGCGTCACAGCCGGGTATTGCCCCACTTTTTCCATCCTTCTGTTATGACATCTTGGCTGGGTAAGGAATCCACACATTTTATTTTTTTGTGAATTGGTGAAAACTATTTTTCTTAATAAGCCTCATTTCAGATACATTACAGAAAAAAATCAAGCAATGTTACAGCTTGTAATTATGAGAAGCATTTTATTTTCTTTAATGCCAAATGTACTATGGATGAATATTTTTGTGCATATTTTATTAGTATGTGTTTTACGGAAATTTTATTTATTTTAGCATTTTTTGGTTACTGAACAATAAGCCTAAAGGATTTAATTTTGCTAATAAAAAGGCTTCTGAGCATCTGGTTATGCTGGAGCTTAGTGTAAAAAGTTCTTTAAAGGGATACAAGAAGAAAAATCAGAATCATTATTGGAATCAGTAATCGGTAATGGCCTTAAAAAATATGATTGGAGCATCCTAATATATTTACATTGGAAACTCAACCCGGCCAGGACACCCACAGAATGGAAGGATGGGGGAAGACAACCTCTTTGGGACACTACTTCTCCCAAGACGTTAAAAGGCAGCTTCCTTGCAGTATAGCAGTGCCCTAGATTCTCACTGGGTACCATGGGACATGTAGTTTAATACCACAGCCTTGCTGGGTACTGTGGGTGCCGCCAGAGGATGCTGCAAGAGAACCTGGGGAGTCATGTCTTCCCCATAGCCTGGAAGATTGATTAGTGATTGATTATTGTTTATTTATATGAGTATTGTGGAGTGTAGGGTGCTTTGTGCACTGTTTATTGATAAAATAAAGTCACATTGGACTTTTATCTGGTGTCTGGCGTCTCGAACAAGGGTTCAAGGGAGCAAGAGCGCCCTCTATCTGTTACAATATATATATATATATGGAGGGAGAATTTAAAAATTCCCAGAACCTGTCAATACCATAGGGTGTAGTTATCGACAATGTTCCTGTGGTGTTCCGGGTTAGCTCCATATTCTCTAGATGCTTCCGGGAGCCTCTTGAACCCAGAACCATTAATAGTCATAAACCTAGATGAGCCGGGCAAATGGGAAAACACAGAGTCAGCAGTTGGTTGGTGTATATTGTTCAGTGCTTTTATTTAAAATCCAAAAAAAAAGAACAGTTTCCAAAGTACAGTGCAAGTTTTTCCAAAGAAAGCCAATAAATAAATATTCTATAAAATCCAAGTATTCAGTGGAGTTTAAAATCCAAATAAATACTCCAATAAAAAAGAGGTTAAAATCGTAGGCAGGTTTTTCTTCTTAAAACAGACATTCGCCCCAATGCCTCTTTCTAAAATTTGGCGTCTCCTCATCTTATCCCATTAAGACAGTGGTTCTCAGGCCCTGTTTACACAAGGCCCACATTAACAATTCAAACATTTTTGCGGCCCACACATTAGCCTTCGCTGGCATATAATTTATTGCTCATGCATTTAGTAATTGGGGGTAAATATTACTAATATACAGTATTATGTAATTTTTTCTTTACGTGTTTAGTTGCTCATTGCTTGCTACACAAATACAATAATAAATATAGGGACAACGATAATCATTATCTGGTTTATTTTATTTTCATTTACATTAGTAAAGTTGTCAAAGATGATGCTGTTTGGGCTTACATAGCATGTCAATTCTGGCTGAAATTTTTGATAAACACACTCGAAGATCATCCTCCACATTCATTCTTGACCGAAATTTTGTTTTCATGGCAGTCAATGCAGAAAATGAAACCTTACACAAATAAGTTGTTGAAAAAGGTATAAGAACTTTCATTACTAGTGCTGACAACAACGGATATTCAAGCGAAACTATGCACCAAAAGGAAGAGATATCCGTAGTATGATCGTCAAATTTGATTTGTAATGTGCGATCGCTAGACAGCTCCACTAATTCATCTTGTGCACGACCAGTTAATTCAGAGGATGCACACTGAAAAGGATTATGAATCCAGTCAAAAGCTTCAGTGTCTTCGGACATGAAGTATTTGTCAAAATATTCAGCAAGAGATGTCAGATGCTGTCTTATTACACCAGTGACCTGTTTCAGCATCTCGCCGTTGACTTCATTGCTCTCTATAAATTCACAAAATAACTGAAACATGTCGTGTGAATTGCTTTCGAGTTGCATGCGCCAAAGTCGTAGCTTCTTCTTAAAAGCTGCCACTTTGTTGTATGTCTTGAGTAAACTGGCATCTTTACCCTGCAGTGATGTGTTCAGACTGTTCAAAAGACTAAAAATGTCAGCAAGGTATGCCAGTATGGCAAGCCACTCAGTATCTGCGACCTTACCGGCCAGGTCGAGATTGTGTTTGGTCAAAAACTGCAACAATTTGAAACAAAGTTCAAACACCCTTGCGAGAACTTTCCCTCTGGATAGCCAATGAATAGCCGAGTGCAATAGGAGATGCTTGTGTTCTGCATCTGCCTCAATACAAAGTTGAGCAAATAATCGACTGTTCACTGTTCTAGTTTTAATGAAGTTTACAATCTGTACACAGTCATCGAGTACAGATCCAAGAGTTTCGTGCAAATTCTTTGAAGCCAATGCTTCACGATGGATCATGCAATGAGTGTCTACAATTTCGGGCGACACTTGCTTTATGTGGGCTACAACACCATTGTTGCGACCAGTCATTGTGGCAGCACTGTCGGTGCAAACACCGATGCAGTTCGTCCACTGCAGGCCAAAAGTTGTGAAAAGGTCGTTTATAACACAAAATATTTCATCCGCCGTCGTTCTTGATGGTAATGACTTGCAAAAAATAAATTCCTCTTCCATAACATTTTGCCAACAATAGCGAACATAAACAAGCAGCTGTGCTTCACCAGCGATATCAGTTGATTCATCTAATTGAATCGCAAACTTAGTAGACTGTAACCGTTCAGTTAAGTACGTGACAATGTCCCCCGACAT
Organism: Erpetoichthys calabaricus; assembly: GCF_900747795.2. NCBI lineage: Eukaryota > Metazoa > Chordata > Cladistia > Polypteriformes > Polypteridae > Erpetoichthys > Erpetoichthys calabaricus. Next base: position 136,409,875 of record NC_041396.2, on the reverse strand, counting down.
TTCTGAAATTCTTCTGCGGACAGTATCATTCGAGATGGGAATGCTTTTCAGTTTTGTAGCATATTCTGATCCAAACAATACATCGCAAATCTCAAGAGCAGCCAGCATGATAAGATCTTCTCCAATTGTGTGTGGTTTCTTTGCTTTTGCGATTCTCTGAGCAATTAAGTAGGATGCTTTAACAGTTTTTTCGTTGAGAGTAACTCTTGTTTTTAACACTGTCTTCTGTTTAGTGTATTCCGTGGCCTTACGCTCAAAATATTCTTTGGTTTTATTCTGTAGATCTGGATGTCTTGTAGTAAGATGACGACACAATTTCGTCGGCTTCATAGCTTCGTTCGGATTTGCAAACAAATAAGACACATCAGCAGATTTTGGTCATTTGCTGATGGAACGAAACTGTATTTAATATATTCCACATTATATTTTCGAGCATATTTAGTTTTCTGACAAGTAACAACTTTAGTGTCATCTTGATCATAACCGCTTTCGCTGTCACTACTATCTGTTTCTTGGTGTGAAGTCGAAGGCTTACATTTCAAAAATCAATCCATTTTAGGGTCTAAACTTCTCTACAAGCCTAAAGTAATCTAAGGCTATTCTAAACAATAAAAAGGTTAACAGAAAAAGTGCGTGACAGTCAAATTTAAATTATTATTGCTTAAATCTCTTGCGTCATCGCTTGCATCAGCCAGTGTTAACAGCTACAGCTGCATTTTGATCTTACTAAAGTACTAAAATAACTAAATTAAACAAAGCGTCTCTAAGCCCTAAAATCCTGCAGCTTGCATCCGTACGTACGGTTTGCCACTAACAATGCGTAAAAAATGCAGATTATTTTCTTGTTTCCTCTGACTTTTTGTCTAATTTTGGTACTGATTTAAGACTTTAGCATGGCCCACAATATTCCCTGTCATGGCCCACCTTTGGTCCACGGCCCACGGGTTGAGAACCACTGCATTAGGACCTTGCAGCATGAGGATACCCCTGCAGACAGATGCAGTCTTCCATTAATCTCAGATTTAGGGTCCTACCGCCAGTCCATCTGTGTCTGTAGGACTCTCCTTCGGACCCCACGCATGTCTCCCTCAGCCAGTCCTTCAGCGTCAAGACGGAGTGGAAATACTAAACAACATGGCCAATTCCTACTTCTCTCTGTAATTGCTTTAAGGACCGTCCCATCTTCAGCCCCGCATTTGAGACAAACTCCAGATACCTGCCTCCATTATAATCACACAGGCTCCTCATTAGTCCTGCATCTTTCTCCTCCAATAACCTCTGTTCTCTTTTGGATTGGATTGGATTGGATCTGATTCTTGATCTGATCTCCTTGTCCTTGATCTCTCTCTCTGCCTTGAAGGCTCCTTTTATATTGCTCGATTGGGTGCAGGTATTTGTTAATACCTTAGTTAGTTTTGTTATTTATTTATTTTTTTGTTTGTTTATTTAATTAATGAGGTATATATTGAATGTGTATTTTAATGATGTATGTGTTTAGATTTTAGGATTCAATGCCTTATTGATTAATTTTAGGGTTTTAACAGTTTTAGATAATCACTTTAGATAAGAATGAGCAAGTCCAACATGACTCCAATCTGAGTTTATCTCAGAGTCTGTCAAGATAAGCTCATAGTACGAGCTTGTTTTGTATGACTCCAATTAGAGTTTACCTCTGAGGTTGACAGAATAGGCTTGTATAGGAAAAAGTGAGTTTTATATTAACGGTTTTAGTAATACTAATGGTTGGTTAGAATTGGCTGAGCCTCAGGCATCAGGAAAGGAGGGGGGTCCTTGTCAGACATTACATGCACTGTTGAAACCTATTTGTCGTGGGCCTTAAATCCAGCAAAACACCATTTGAGAGGAGGGGGGCCTACCTGATGACCTCTATGATTCTCCTGTGTAACTGACGTTCAGACAAGTTGCGACGATGGCATAATTAACAGCAGGTTAGAAAGCACAGCACATTTAATTTCATTAAGATAAGGTGGGAAGGATCTCCTCTTTTTGGGGCAATGCCGAAAAAAATATATCAGGTCATGTCGAACATTAAAACAATGATCACGTTTTTGAAAATGAATGGACTTGTTAATAAAGAGTTTTAGACTGTTAATCAGCAACATTACACTGAATGCTGAGTAGGAAAGTGTCAGGAAAAAACATTTGGAGCAGCGGCACACTCTGCTCCAGAATGATAGCTTATATGCACACACCATGCTTCATCTAATTTTCAGGTTTTGACTAAAAAAATGTGGTTGCTGCTTTGCACCCATTAGATTCCCCCCTCCCAAACAACTTGGTAGATGTCACTTTCTGTGACTTCTTTTTGTTCCTAAAATTAAAATTGAGACTGAAGGGAAAATGCTTTGCAACCGTGAAAGAAATGTAGAAAAAAAATCATAGGATTCTCTGGAGGATAACAAGCAGTGAGTAGAGAAAATATATACAGGAATGTAAGAAGCACTGGGACAAATGTATTGCATCTCAAAGGGAGTAATAGGAGCCAGTTTAAGAACTTTGGTTATGCTTGTCCTCTCTTTCTGCAGACAAGAAGACTGTTCTCTTCTGTGTCACTTCCAGCATCCATCCACCAGGACCTGCTTCTTCCTGCCTGTTTGCCACGTAACCAGAAGAATGAAAATCTTGTGCAGACAACTAAATGAGAGTTGCATCTGAACAAGACTTGTTTGCGTTTTATATGCACTTTTTTCAGTTTTTCAATTATACAGGGTTTGCATAAGGGTGCCCCAACACTTTGACAGTATCTGTCTTGTTTTCTGCAGTGGCATAGTCTGCAGGATCATTGAAGAACTGCAAAATGAAGGAACAAAAGAATGTCAGTCATTCAGGCCATAGCTATGGAGATTCAGGCTTGTAAAACCCAGGTGGGAGATCAACAGACCAGCTCGCTGAAGCTGAGGAAGATAATTGAGCTTGCATTGCCCTCCAACAGGACATACAGATGGGTCCATCCCAGGTGTTATGACAATTCCATCTTCACAATGACATTGAGACTTATGTTTTGGTATTCCAAAGTACCGTAAACCCATCATTACTGGTAGTGAATGAAGTGGGAAAACATTCTGCCACCACTCTTGAGGGGAGTGACACAGTGAGCCTATTATTACCCCAAGGAGCAGGCTGCCAGAGATTATGATCAATAAAAAACTGAGGTGCTCCTACACTATATCATCAGCCCTGACCAGCAAGCGAGAGCTTGTCAAGTAGTTGAGGTTCGACCCAGAGCATCCATCTCATTTTCAAGCATACAAGCAGAATCAGGCACTGGTTAAACTGGAGGTGAACAATGCAAAGATTATTATCCAAATAGTTACATGTGACTTGTTGATAAACATCCACCCTAACTACCTAACCTGGCCAGTTTGTAGACAGAAGTTCAAGACATTGGACTTCTTAAAAGCAGCTCTTAAGTAACACAATGCAGCCTCACAAGTCAAGTGTACAGAATGGTCCGTAGACCACCACAAGTCACAGCCTGGATATGTCATTAACCCTGAGCACGAGGGGAGAGGTATTGTTTTACACTACTAATCCACTGTCTCTTCCATGTACTGAGCTAGTGGTTGTTAATGGGCACAATTTAACCACACTTATAGATTCAGGCAGGAACAATTCCATTGTTGCTTGCTGTTATGTGCTTCTGTAACAGTGGGAAATGAGATCAGCCAGTCTAGCCTGTATCAATGGGCAAACTCGATAGTACATGTCAGCCAAGTGTATCATCACCTACCAGGACTTAAGTAGGAAGATCAGGGTGATTGTCATACACAGCCCACCCTATCAAGTGATCCTACAGCAGGACTGGTCACAAAACAAAAGCAGGAAGTTTCTGTTTTGTTTCTTACTATATATACAGTATATTGTTATATATAGTTATATATAGTTAAGGAGGACCCAGCTAGCTAGATGTAACCAAAGGTAAAGACACCACAACACACCAGGGTGGATGACAAGACATACTGTAAGAGACAAGGCCAGTAACTTTTGTTCTGACAAGGATACCAAGTAGCTTTGTCAATGTGTCATGGAAGCTTCCAGGAATACCAACAGAAAACAACAACAAATTTTATCTGGTTGACTACTTCCTGGAGGGTTGTGTTGCCCCACATTTGTCTGTGATGAACAGAGAGCCAGTAAAGTTTTTCCTTTTCATACAGGTTCATTTGGATAAGGTGTGCAGCAGGGTAAAATTACGAAGACATTGATCAAGCACACAAAAATCAGATATCAGAGTATTCTTTGACTGGTTTTGTGGAGATAGAAAGTTGAGGCTACATTGTGGAAGTGTTACATTTTTTGGTTACATTTTTTATTTACTTAGTTTTGTATTTTCTTATTATTTATATAAATTCATACTTATCAACTTATTGTTTATATGGAATGTTCTCTAGCTATATAAATGTAATGAATTATTATTATTATTACTTCATATGGATTAACAGATTAAAACTTATGCCCAAGGCTCAAGTAAAACTGATTAGGAGTAGCCATGAAGTGAGTCTGAAGGAACAGCGTGTTAAGGCACATTTTATTGTTGCCATCAAGACAGTACCATTTATTTCCTCTGGATTTTCCAATAATTCACCATATGAAAATCAGGGCAGCAATATACAGTATAGTCCCAGTATTCAATGAGATGGGACATCCAGGCAGCAGGAAGAGAAGCACCAGGTATTATTCCCTTTTAAAACAATTTAATTTGGCAATAGGATCTGATGTTTTTTTTTTATTTTCCTTTCATGGAACATGTGTTTTCTGTATATTGAGCTTCAAAGTGTGTGGACTCCTGTTGTACTTTTTAAAATGTTATATGTTTACTATGTATTCCTTTTTAATACATTTTTACTTTTTTTTATATTTAATTTAAACATGATAATCAAAGCAAGACTTTCTATTCAGATTTCAATTTGCATTTTCTCTGAATGTGCTGCTAAATTAGCAAATAAATGACACTTTTAGAGGTTGCGATATTCAAATGTGTTGACACCATCACAGTAAACCCAAGAGTAGAGGAAGAAGCCTTTGTGGGAAAAAACAAAAAACAAATGCCATATTTCTTCTAATTCCATCCAAAATAAAACATCTCCAGTTTAAAATCCTTCATGACATTTAACCCTCAAATGAATTTTTGAGGACATTATTGAATTTTGAATATTATGAATCAATACCTTTCAAAATTGTAATAGATACTACTGGGAATATATTGTTTTTGCTTGAAAATTTTCACTTATTTTTCCTTCTCATTAAGGGACTGGCTTAATAACAGAAATATTAAGTTTAATATTTTCTGAAATTGTTAGCATCTGTCTGTGTTTTGCATTGTACTCCTTTGGTACTTGGTGATTTAAATATCCATGTGGATTGTGCTGAGTGTAAATTTGTTAATGTAATTCTGTTCAGAAGCCTTAATAAACCTAATTATTGTTTTTAGAGAGTGTTGCTGGAATACATTATTCTGACAATTGTTTCAGGATTCATTGAAAAGTATTTAAGTTAAATATTAAATACAAATTTCTACGTTGTATATATACAGTTAAAGATCAAATGAATTTTGAAGTTTGTTGTTTTTCACACATTGATATTCAATGTTAATAACTCAACTATTAACTTAAAACTGATAACTAGAAACCTGCAAGAAAGCTTGACATCTGCCTGTACAGTTTAAGTTACATTTTCATTACTTCTTGAAGTGAGTTGTTGACCGTAAACTACAAATGCATGAGGTACACAATTAATGCTGTTTGATCAAGATAATGCCTTTGTTATTTTTTTTATCATAGCAGTTTCCATCGTACAATAAGCTTTACATTCAAACTGACCTTAAATAAAACTGAAAGGTATTAAAAATGCTGTGGTTTAATAAACTTTAGACTTATTGAGCTGTTCAAATTTGCCATTTGTTTTATAGTAAAAAAACAAGTTTTAATTTCTGCATAAGCTCACCATATAGCAAGTATTTCAAGGTGCTGTTACAAACTATTAAAATACAGGATATCAATGTTTATCTCCTGTTTTTCTAGTATTTTTTGAGCTTTGAGAGTTATGCTATATATTGCTGTTTTATACAAATGTAGTTATTGGAAAATGGTTCACTAATATGCTCTGCCTGGTATTGTGTGCAGCAATGAATAGAATGTTCTCATATGGGAAAGGGGGCACCAGTCTTCTGATGTAATGCGAGTTCCAGCTGTAATGGTGGGAATGCTCAATTTCACCATAAATGAAGTTGCATGCCTGAGTGTACACAGAGCTTATTTACTTTACCATATCCCACCCTCTGCTGCTCATTATGCTGCTTTGAGAAGTGTAAAGCCTTCTGATACAGAGTCTTTAACTGAAATTGAAAAATATAAATAAAAGTGATTTTCATTCTATGTGACATCTGTATGCTGAGAGAGGACTGTTTTGTGTAGTGAAAGGCTGCCCTATTACATGCACACTATTTGGAGAGCAGTTTCATTCTTGCTGCCACATCAATAAGACAAAAAGCTTCTTTGTGTGTACCTTTATTTAGTGTTCAAATAGATTGGGGAGCATAAAGCTGTCTCAGTTTAGGCTTAATTGTGGTTTGAAACAGTAGACACAGATATTCCAGTATGTACTTTAACAAAAACAAAGCAAATAAAGAAATGCATACTCTAACTTTGGTGGATTTTTACCCACTGCATCGGGTTGTAGTAGCGAGGACTAGTAGCAAGATTATGTGGCTGATATGTGACTCCACTTGGGTGTGGCAACACTTTAAGACTCCATAAAAAGAGACATGAAAACTTGATCAGATCGTCAGCTTTTGTGATTTTTTGAGAGGAGCAGTCAGACTCTTATTCTGTTATTGTTACTGAATCTTTTTGTGTATCAGTTGCATCTGCATCTATGCTTTTGCACATTACTTTGTTTTGTATGCTGAGCATGTCTTTGCTTTTTAAGTGCTTTTATTTGTTTAAGGCGGTTTACTTTTCTCTTTTTTTAGAATGATCATGTTTTATTGCTCATTTAGGGGCTAGTTAAGAAGGCAGACCTCCATGCAGGCTGCATTAGTCATTAGGGTAAAAGCAAGCTCCTGCAAACTCTGCATTAGCTCTCCGTTTTTTGGTTATTTTTTAAACAAATTGGCATTAAGGTTAACAGTGCAACATGTGGTGTTCTGTGGTAATGTGCCTTACTGGCATTACCTAGAATTAAAATTTGTCAAGTGTCCTCTGCAGTGTTGAGAGGCATTTGTTTAGGGAAAAAAAAAATCAAAGTATAAAGAAAGGAAACTTGCCTTTTTCCTTTTGTATAGAATGCAGATGGACATCTTCACTGACCTTATTAGCGCCTTTTGGAGAGTGTCGCGGTAGGTCTAATATAGTATGGAGAGACAGCCTTGCCATTAACCGGCCGGGATGGCATTGTCGGTCGTCGACTACTGTGTGTGCCTTCCGTGACACTATAACACTAAAGGAGTAAAAGATAGTGTGAAGCGTCATAATATTAGTTTACCGCGGTTTAGAAAAGGGATCCCATGTGTGTAGTTGTCTGGGCAGTAGCTCAGGGGAAGGACGTGGCAATTTAAAAGTGCTTACGGTAACTTAAAGCAGAAGCGCAGTTGCGTCTCAAAAGCCGGCACAGCTATGCGCGCGTGCGCCGGCTGCTTGAACTATTATAGTGTTTTTGCAGGTCAAGAGACGCCACTTCGCGCCGACGAGTTCTCGTCATCGCGCGGTATTAGGGATGACTTAGGACAGTTTAATTCGTCGGCACAGGGGCGCCGAATATAAAAAGGACTCGTGGCCCCTAGAGGTTGGTCCCTTTCTGATTAGATCTTTCTGGAGAAAGGTACTCAGTAGAACAACTTGGATTTACCAAACATTACGGCTTGTGCTTTGTTTTTTTGTAAATATCTGTTCTTGAAAATATCTCTGGAATACTTTTTGGTGGAGGTATTTATTTCGGTTATGGGTTTTGGTGCACTGTTTATATTTGTATATAGTCACTATTTTTGAACATCATTTATTTACTGTTTTTGTGTGTCTTTTGCGGTATTGAACTGTGTTTTAATATATAAATTCCGCAGGACATTATTTTTGTTGAGTGCACCTCTAAATAAAACTTCACTTTATTTTTTAAAAACCCAACCCTTTTTATGTCCGTGTCTTCCATTATCATCCTGGTCACGCTCTGTCCCATTTACTAGACATCCAGAGTGTAGGCTGGTGTTTTTATTTCCCACTACACGGGGTGTCACATGTTCCCCTGTACATTTTTATTCATTTCCCTGTTGCTGATAAAAATGTGACTCGGCAGCACATTAATATGAGGGGCCAAACAGGCCAAAAATGATATATTTTTTGTGTGTAATCTATTGGTTTATATGTGAACACTATTGGTTTATGAATATTTACTATCGGTTTGTGTGCATACTTAATTGGTTTGCGTGTGAACAATACTGGTTTCATTCATATGAACTGTATTGGTTCATGTCCATATATTATCAGTTTGTGCGTGAACAATATCCGTTTGTATATACATGCAACTGGTTTGCATATGAACTATATTGATTTGCATGTGTATATCAATGGTTCCAGTACATTTGTTATTGGTTTGCGAGTGAACTGCTTTGGTTTACACTCACATGTTATCGGTTTGCGTATGAACTTTATTGGATTTATTGGTCTAACAATGGATTTGTGCATGCACTGTATTGGTTTCGTGCACATCTTATACTGGTTTTATGTGGGTAACACGTCGGTTTTGTGCTTGAACTCTGGTAGTTGTATGTGTGTACTATGTCGGTTTTGCGTACAAAACATACTGTTATGTGTACGCACCCTATAGCAACTTTGTTTGTGAACTATATCGGTTCTGCGTGTACACTATATTGGTTGTTCATGTGATCTATGGCAGCAATGGGAGGGGCAAGAAACAGGAACTCATGGGCCAGTAGTGTCATGGAGCGTGAAAAGAAGCGGACAGGAGAGGGATCGGCATTAAAATAGTGCAGTATTTTCTTTTTTGCACATTACCTTTGCGAAAGGACTTGGCAGTAATTATTACTATTTAACAGAATCTACCCTTGAGTCTGTAATGAACACGAGGCTAAAATTAGGTACGTATTTGGCCATCTTTTTGTTCACTTCCAGGTCCATGCTTTTCATACAACTTTTGAAACCAGTTACTTATTCTAAAGGCAAAATATTACACATTTATGACTGATGCCTTTATCCAGCATACAACATTTAGATACTGGTTGCTTTTCTTTAGCCCAGTGCCACCCGCACTGCACAGACCGGTGAAGTGACTTGCTCATGGTCACACAGTGTCAGTATCGGGGCTTGAACCCATGAACTCAGGGTTTAAAATTGCAAAGACTTAACCACTATGCCACAATATCTACAACATGTATATTAATGGGCATAATATAAACTTGTACAGGACAGATTCCTTTGTTAAAACATTGTTAAAGTTGAGTTTAACGTTTTCAACCCGTACAAGTCCAAAATCAGGAATATTTATTTTTTTCAAATAATGGATCAGTTTGCCCATTAATGCTAACACAGAAGAAGAAGAAGAAGAAGCTGGATTGTCAATAAGTAGCTGACTTCAAGAATACATAGATCTAGGAGTGAACAAAAAGCCAGCTGAATGCGTACCTAACTTCAGTCCCATGATCATTTCAGATGTTAAAAATAATTACCACCAAGCCCTTTCACAAACATACAATAGCATGCAAAATTTTTGAATCCTCTTGAAACTCATCATAATTTTCTGCAAGACAAAAATTTGTACACATATTTATTTATTCAGTATTTTTTCTTATGCTGCAACAAAACATTTCCAAAGTCAAAACAAACCATTTTCTGTAGATATTTAACTGAAGAAAAAAAGCTCCAAAGTTAGTGTCTACATAAGCATTTAAACCTCTGTGCTTTGGAAGCTCCAGGTTTACACCAATGACAAATTAATTACAAAGGTGACAGTCATTTAACAGTCAAAATTAAACATAATGAGGTGCTACTTGTGAATCCTTTCTATCTCTCTGGATAAAAAAAGTCTCCTTTGTAATGGTCGTAATCTTTGTTGGACAGTCATTGCAAAAATGAAGACAAAGACGCATTCTACTGATGTGAGAAACAAAGTTATTGAAATGCACAAGATAACAGGAAATTACTATAAATTATCAAAAAGTTTGAATGTTCAAATGTGCACTGTTGGATCCATCTTTAGAAAGTGGAAGGTTCATCACAACATCCAGACTCTTACTAGAACAGGCCGTCCCTCAAAACTAAACATCAGAGTGAGACATTGACTGGTGAGAGAGGCGACTAGAAATCCAACCATTGCTCTCGGACATCTGCAATGCTCTTTGGCTGAATCTGGAGTGAATGTGCAGGAGTCTACAATTTCAAGAGCTCTCCATAAAACAGGCATCTATGCTTGGGTAGCAAGAAAGAAACCATTCCTTAAGAAGGTCCACATAAAAGCATGTATAGCATTTGCCACAAAAGCATGAAAAAGACCCATTTAAGATGTAGGAGAAGGTTTTATGGTCAGATGAGTCCAAAATACGACTTTCTGGCCAGACTTCAAATAGGTATGTGTGGCATAAAACGAACACTGCCAATGCCTCAAGAGACACCATACCTACGGTGAAATATGGTGGATGCAGTGTCATGCTATGGGAATGCTTTTGATGTGCTGGGACTGAGAACCTTATTAGAGTTGTAGGAACAATGGATGGGCACAAATACTGCACAATATCGCTCAGGAGAAGATTCATCTTTCAACATGACAATGACCCTAAGCATTAGAAAAAAGTGACACTGGGATGGCTCAAAAACACAAAGGTGAATATTTTGGAATGGTCAAGTTAAAGCACTGATGTTAACCCTGTTGTGAATCTTTGTCACTATTTGAAAACTGATATTCAGAGGTGCCATCCCATCAACATAGAGGGTCTCTAGAAATTTTGCCAAGAAGAATAGGGAAGAATCACTCCTAAACAATGTGCAGAAATGGGGCATCCTTACATATCCCAAAAGAAGGAAGGCTGTTACTGCAAAGTATACTGTTATACTGCATACTGTCATGACAAAGTATGAATGTGTTTGGCTTGAATACTTTAATGCATTGGAGTTTTTCTCCTTCAGTTAAATATCTACAGAAAAGAGTTTATTTGGACTTTGGAAATGTATTGTTACAGTACAAGAGTTCACAATTAAAAGATTGAATGGATAAATATGTGGACAAAACTTTTGTCATGTAGAAAATTAGGAGGACTTTTAAAGGGACTGAATATTTTTTCATGTCACTGTATGTTTGTGAAAGGGCTTGGTGGTAATTATTTTTAACAGTATTTTCCCTTAATTATGAAATGATCACGGGGCTGAAGTTGGGTACACATTCGGGTGGCTTATTATGCACTCCTAGCTACATCCAGTATATGCTTGCAGTCAGCTGCTTATTCACATAGCTTTTTCAAACCATTTATTTGAAAAAAAAATTCCACATTTTGGTCCTGCATGGTCAAAAATGTTAAACTGAACTTTAATTTAACAAAGGAATCTGTCTCATCACAAAACTGTGAAAATGAAGGTGATCCAACGTGACTTAACCCTTTTCAGTGCCCATTAAATGTCACAGTAAATCCCATTATCAGATATTGAAGTGGGAATACTTTGTCAGTTTCACCCAGGTACTCTCATTGAACAGGGCAAAACTCAGCTGCATCTTAAAAAAACACATCTGTCTTGTCACAAAACTGTGAAAGGTAAAGTGGCCCAATATGATGTAATTCACCCATGCAGGTCCTAAATGTGGAATATTTAGCTTTTCAAAGAATGGACACATTTATATTATGATAAATAATATACACGTTGTATATGTGCAAGTTTTGGGACATTGTGGTTAGGGCTTTGCACTTTCAATCCTGTGTTTGTGAGTTCAAGTCCTGATACTGACACATGAGTAAGTCAATTCACCTGTCTGTGCGGCACGGTGAGGGGTTGCTGGGCATAAGAAATGTAACCAGTAGTAACTAAATGTTGTATGTTGAATATTTTCCCTTTAGAATCAGTAACTAGTTTGCAAAAGCTGTATGAACAAGTACGGTCGCGGGTTGCAAGTAAGCATGTAGCTGGAAGTGAATAAGAAGACAGTCGAATACATACCTAACTTCAGCCTTTTGTTCAATTACAGACTCAAAGTTAGATTCTGCTAAGTCCTTTCGCAAAGGTATTGTGCGAAAAAGAAAATACTGCACTGTTTTAACGCTGATCTTGCCCCTACCATTGCTGCCAAAGATCATGTGAACAACCAATATAGTTTGCATGCAGAACCGATATAGTTCATACACAAAGTTGCGATAGGGTGCGTACGCATAACCAGTATGTTTCCTATGTGAATCCGGCATAGTACACACATACAACCAATAGAGTTCAAGTGCAAAACCTACATATTACCCACATGAAACCAGTATAAGATGTGCATGAAACCAATATAGTGCATGCACAAATCCATTGTTGGACTGGCACAGAATACAAGCCAAAAAGTTCATATGCAAACCGATAACACACGACCGTAAATCAGTACAGTTCACTCACAAACCAATAACAAACGCACTGGAACCAGTAATATACACAGGCAAATCAATATAGTTCATATGCACACCAGTGGTATACATGTATAAATGGATATAATTTACGCACAAACAAATAAAATTCGGTCACGAACGAATATAGTTCATATGAATGAAACCAGTATTGCACACATGCAAACCAATTAAGTATGCAAGCAAACTGATAGTAACATTCATAAGCCAGTAGTGTTCACAAGTAAACCAATAAATTAAACACAAAAATATATTATTTATGGCCTGTTTTGCCCCTCATACTTAAATACATTTTTTAATGTTTTACTTTTACTGGATGTTACTCTAACAGTTATATCCCTGTGCTTCATACTCATCAAAGAGTCATTTTTAACAATATGTCACAAAAGTGTGTCTCTCAGTGAAGCCAAATTTATGAAGAATCAAGCTATATCTTTTGTTGCCAGCCAGTCAGGAAAAAGCTAATATTTGTCTCCTCAGACTGTCCCCATCATGATCAGTTTGCTGTAGAGCAGCTCCTAGTCAAGGACTGTAGCAGTACCACACAGTGGATTATTCTTTTTTTCTGTTACCTGTGCTGTTATTTTGTTCCGTTATCCCAGTGTTATCTGATAATTGTGTGGGATAGTGGAGGGAGCAACTAATGATAACCCTTCTCTGTGATTCCACGATTGTTCCTGGGGCAGATGTTAGGAGTTGACTTATAAAAGGTATAGAGCAGCATGCAAAAACAATGAAATAACTAGTATTACATATAATAACTTCAGCAGACATAAGACGGACTGATCATCAGTGGAGATGTGGAGAGGTTCATACTGGGAAAAGTAGCCACCTCAGATGATGTGCACAGTTAGCTATGAACAGGAGCTCTTCAACACTAAACCAGTACCAGTTTTGCAAGTTGGGAATAGTGCCGGTTACAGATGTTTCCACCTTCTGTTCTGGTCCTTTCATATACCACCCTTGCCACGACTACTATTTAAACTGAACTGTTTAATTTGTCTTTTACTATAAATGTTATGTAAAATTCCTAAAGTAGCTGGATTCATAATAGTTTGTTTTAATAGTTTTGTGGGGTGTTTTAGTGTCATTTATTGAAATTGTGTATTATTTGTTTTAATATTTTAAGAACGGCTGTTCAAATGTTAATCATTTTTTTTGTTTGTTTTTTGCACATCATCAAGGATTTCATGTTAAGGGTGGGAAGCATAGACATATATAGATAGACGCTGCATTCACTATGTTGCCTAGTCGACACGATACGTCAGTGCGTCAGCCCTATTGTGAGTGGCAAAAGTGCCATTTAAACTAATACAGGTAGACGTGGAAACCGGGTTTTCTAATGAAAAAACAATAACGTTTAAAATAGCAATTATTTATATCCATTTATACACTAATAATGGCAATTATTAAATAATAATAATAATAATAATTATTATTAAATAATTCTTCCCATATAAGTAACATTTCTCGGACTGCCTTCTTTCATCTCTGAAACATTTCTAGACGTCCTGTTCTTACGCAACACAGTACTGAAATATTGGTTAATGCCCTAGTCACTTCACGTTTAGATTACTGTAATGCTATTCTATCTGGCATCCCACAAAAACATATCCATCACTTACAACTTCTTCAAAATTCTGCTGCCAGGATAATAACCTGTTCTAAATCCACTGAACATATTACACCTATTCTCTCTCAACTTCACTGGCTCCCGGTTAACTACAGAATACAATACAAAATAGTGCTCTTAACATTTAAAGCTCTCCACAACCTCACTGATCGCCTACACTCTTACACTCCTCTCGCTTACTCAGATCCTCATCTGCAGCTCTACTTTCTGTACTGCACATCAAACTCAGTTCTATGGGAGCTCGAGCGTCTCTCATAGTGCTCCTCAACTCGGGAATTCTCTTTCCTCTCATATACGTCAGCTCGATTCAATAACACATTTTAAAACTGCCCTCAAAACTTATCTTTTCAAACTGACATACCAATTGTGAATTTTGCACTGTTACTGACAGTTATCTTTGTTTGTTTGCTAATTATAGCTTTTTGATTTATCATTCTATTGTTTTAATTTTACTAATGCTGTTTAATTTTATTGTAAGGTGACCTTGAGTGCTAAAAAAGGCACATATTAAATAAAATGAATTAGTATTATTATTATTATTATTGTTATTATTATTAATTATTGAGACAAAAACTTGACCAATGTCTGAAAGTCAAAATAGTAACACTGCAACTGGCAGTCTGGTCTTTCTTTTAACAGTGAAATGATATACTCAATGACAAAAATAAACATTTTTATTGTATAATTAATAATTTCTGAAAACATTTCACTCATTCCTCTCTCAATCTCTCTCTCTCTCTCTCTTATACACACGCACATATAAACAATGTGGTTACTTAAATATATACAGGATAGGATCTAAAATCCTTGAAACAGAACTGTCTTACATAGCTTTTTCCGTGTGTTGCCACTCTGTAATTTGAGAGTATTCAGTCTGGCAATATGGTGCAGCCTTAGTTTGTGGAAGACAGACACAACTAAAGACATGAGCATAAAATGATGGTTGTCAATTTCAAACTGTGTTTCCTCAATGTGCTCCTTGAGAAACACATCATCTGAACCAATCTCAGCCCGAAGAAACTGATTGATCAAAGATACACTGACAGCTTGCCGTAATGTCCACTGTCGGATAACACGCTCAGCTACTTTGACCACCTTGACTGTACCCTCAGAAGGAATCATCAAACCTTCTTTGTTTTTTAATGTGAGCAAGTGGTAGCTTTGATCATATGATGCTGGTACAGCATCTGTTACCAAACTAGCACAGCACACATCACAGGACAGCTTTCTCAAAATCCCGTCTAAGGGCTACCTCCCACTGCTTCCTGAGGTGGATTTCTTTGGGAAACCTTCAAAGTTTGAGAAATGTTAACCGCTAACAACAATCTACATAGTTAGTGACTAAATACTTTTAGCCAAAACGTTCTTTGGAGGCTGACTTGAGCACATGAATGCATAGCTTTGCTAGCTTAGCCTGGCGTAGCTAAAGTTAAGATTATTATTTTCTAATGGCCAAATATAACCAAAACAATTGAAATGTAATCCCCCGGGATCTGGTTTGGAGTGTACAGCGGCTTGTACAATCCCAAGCAGCATATACGTGAGGCATCTTTATCCATTACTTCACTTCACAACAGTGCCACTCGCAATATGGTGGCGACGTTGACGTACGATGCTGCTGGTCATGCAGCATCTAGTAATTCTACGTCTATGGTGGGAAGGGCCAAGGATGAAGGAGACTGAGGATGTTGTTCTTCTTTCTGACCTTTTACCTTAACTTTGTTATTTGGTGAAGTGTAGCAGGTTACTATCCCTGAGTGGCATTTTTACAGGACAAATTACATGTAGAAGTTTTTGAATGTGATATTATGTCCAGGAAGATATGCTGATATCTCGTTATGCCATATATTCCTGATTATTGTCTTGTTGTTCACCATCTGGTTTGATGGTGTACACTTGCATGTTTTATGAGTAGTTGGGGGTGGTATCACAGCTGGTATCCACACAGATTACTAGTCCATTTTCTTACTGGTTTATGTATATCGTTTGAAAGGACAGCTATCTCTGAAAGGTACCAGGAGCTTATCTCCAGTAATTTCTTGGCCTAAACTGTAAATGACTGCAGACACTTGGCACTCTAGTACCAGGAATTTCGTGTTGTAGTAACATTATCTTGTTGATGGGGAGCAGGTCTTTTGACCTGATTATTAAAAAGAATGACTCTAGAGAAGATATGAAACATCTATATTAACATAATCATGTGAAACATTGCTCAACCAGACTTGGCATGGCTTATTATTTGATCTGCATTCACCAGACAGAATCAACAAAAACACATTTAAGCTTTTAAGTCTGCTCCAGTCCACCTCTCTCTTCTGCAAAGCTTGTCATGTCTAATACTCTTCTGTTAAACTGTTTTACAAAGCTTGTGGGCCCCTGATTAATCCCAATAATATTCTGAGCTACATTATTTCTTCTGGGGAAAAAGACAACAACAAATTAATGTTATTTCATGCTGTTTTGAATGTTACCATCCAACCTATTCTACATCAGCCCTGGACTAGAACTATGAGGGCAATTTCCACCAATTGAATTTGAAATATAATCATCCATCCATCCATCCATTTTCCAACCCGCTGAATCCAAACACAGGGTCACGGGGGTCTGCTGGAGCCAATCCCAGCCAACACAGGGCACAAGGCAGGAACCAATCCTGGGCAGGGTGCCAACCCACCGCAGTGAAATATAATCACATTTTTTCAATTTTTTAAAGTGTAATGTTTCAAAGACTCCGGATAATTCTGGATCTTGACCACTTTTCCATTTTTGAATTTCTTTTCAGTCAGTCAGTAAGAGTGAAAATCAGGAATGTGCAGATCTATATACACTAATATATATATATATATATATATATATATATATATATATATAAATATATGCAGCTGGAGATCCACAAAGGGAGAAAAAATGAATCACGTATCATAAAGTAGTTTTTATTCCTGAGCTTTCAACATTAAGTGGGGGGGTGGGGGAGGTGACTAAGTCAGTATGATCAAGGGGGGGGGGGGGGGGGGTTTGTATAGTTTATTTATTATGTACATGTTCTTCTTAAGTTAGCATATGCTGGATTTATGTCCAAGTGTCTGTTGATGGCGTTTTCATTTGATAGCCAAGACTCGGCCAACTCTCTGGCACTTTTAGTACTGGCCTTAAATTTTACTTTTACATTGTCCCAGTTGAATTTGTGTCCTGTTGATTTAGTATGTGCATAGATCAATGATAGTGCGTCCTTTCTTCTGACGGCGTTGCGATGTTCCTGTACACGTGTTGAGATTCTTTTTGAAGTTTGTCCTATGTGTACCGCTGAGCAAGAATTGCATGGGATACTATAAACTGCGTTTCGTGTTTCTGCTGTCGATTTCTTGTTTTTGGCATTAAAGAGGACTGTGCGCAAATTGTTCGTGGGTTTGTGTGCTATTCTGACACCCCACTTGGTCACTTAGCCTAATAGGCAGACTATCATACAACTTATCAAAAAGACTTTTCCAACTACTCAAACATTTAACTTACGACTCGGATTATTCTGTTAACAATGCGGAGTCGGCATTACAGCGCTTGAAAGACGTATCCATCGCCGAGAATATATATATTTATTAAGGTTTCTGAACTCTTTTGGGACTTCCCCCAACCAGAGACTCACCAAAGAGCATCCAGAAGCACGATCTCCGCGTCTGTGGAAGACAGCTTATCCATTGCCAGGGCAACAACAAGCTCCCAGCGCTGCAGTGGATCATCATGAAAGCAAATCCGAGCCGACCATAGTCGCGCTATAAGTACTGTCATCGATGGGTGATGCAAGGACCATTATAAATGCAAGGAATTGTATTACTTGGCCACTAACATGGCCACGATCCTGCCTGACTGCTGTGTCTGTGTATAGAAGAGTGGTAGATCCCGCTGCAATAAATAACCATGCTGTTCCTGTTTCAAGCTAAGTAAAGCTGGTTTTGCTAAAGTACTGAGACACAGCCTCGTGTTTTGGGGTGCAAGACAGGGACTCACACATCACAATATATATATTTCTATACTTATATAGTGTAAAATTATTGTAATCCCTACATAAATCTGCAAAGTGTTTTTTTAAAAAAGGTAATTACTTTCTTTAGCTCTGTAAAGTTTATTCTGAGTTTACAGGAAAAGGTCACTTGCACCTGAGAACTTCTCAGTCCACTGCTTTGTGCAATATATCCTCAAGTGGACTTGAAGTTATCTGTCAGCCAGTGCTGACAGACAAGAAAGAGAAGTGTCCAGGAAACATCCATCGTCACCACCACCTGTGCTTTTAATGAACTTTGAGCTGTTTGCCATCTTAAAGAAAGGTTTCAAGGTCTGCTACTGAAATAGGGCACACCTTTGTGGGACTGATAAGATATGAGCAATGAGTCAATTTCATTTTGTACTGTATAAAAACTCTAACTTAAACAAATTTGAAAAGATGTTTGCCAAAAGTTAAAAAATCTCAATGAGAGAAGAGACTGCCCTAACCTAAAATTGTTTTAGAACACATGTAATTTCTGTAAATAGTCCAAAGACTGCCATATTTTATAGACAGGCCAAAAACATGCCACATGACCTGCGACCAACAACAGGCAATTTGACTGCACCAATGCAAAGACATACACAAAATGGTAATGACCATTCCAAAAAGAGGACACAAAAGGCATTTTGAAATAATGATAAACATACATATTTACTTTGAGTCTGAAATACATTTTTATCAAAATTATCAAAACTGCAGTTCATATCACTTGGGAGGTGTGTGTGTGAGAGTATGAAATCTGAATTTGATAATCTTTGCTCTTTGTTATAGTACCACCCCTTTATTTCCTAAGGCTGAAGTTAAGAAGCCAAAGACACACATAACTGAAACCACTCTTCATTAATTTTGCATTCAGATGCCTAGGATATCATGAAACCTTATAGCAAGCAGATGAAAAAAGCCATATTTAAAACAGAGAAGTTGCAAATGAAAAAAATCTGACCAGAATACATAAGGAGGAGTAATGCTGTTTTTTACATTTTTGTTGTATTAATTACACTGTCAAGTTATATAATTTACTTTTTAAATTAAAATATAATTAATAAATGTGAGTTTAGTGCCTGTTCCGTTTTCAGATTTAATTTTTATTGGTGTGATGAAGACCATTTACTGCAGTATGATTGGTGTCACATTTACAACAGAACCAACTTTGCTAATTAATGGCTTGTGTAATGCATGCCGGGGTTCAAGTAAGCCAAGCAATACCACCGCCATGCAGGAAGGGGTACTGTTGCGTGCCTCTTGTTTCCTCCACAGTGTGGAGCCTTCACCCTGCTGGGCATTTGAAGTCCCACCTGTTCTGGAAGAAGGGCAATATAACTTTAGAGCTGGTGATTGAAGCTAGCTGCTCTTGAGATGTGTGAGGAGCATGCAATTACTTTACCTTGTTTGTGTCTTACAGGATCATTTTTGTTTGCGGAACTGCCTATTACTGAATGAAGTTGTGGCCAGGTTGGCACCCCAAATACTGCATCTGGTCCAGGGATTTTCTCAGTTGACACTTGTCAAATATATAACAAATATATCAGTATATCTATTATAAATAACAGTGTGTTTTTGAAATTCAGTTGACCTTATATTCAATATTGGAATTGCTATTGGCACTGAGCTGGCCACACACAGGACTGTTTTTCTTGCTTAAAGTCTTTCATTTTGGTCCACAATATTTTCAAGCTGCTACACTGTACAACTTTTTAAATGTCCTCTCCCTTAAGGTCTTTATTCTTGCATTAGGACAGTATAAAAAACCTTTACACTCCATTTTGTTCTCTCAACTTACCACTTTTGAAACATGCACATATATTTACATAAATGAATTCACAAGTACATTTAAGTGTCTGCCTAAGACATTTCATCAGATAATGAGTTATAATGGTCATATAGAGTATTTAAAACATAAAATTGTGTACTATAAATATTAAACCCACCAATCAAATATATGTAGAACATATTTTCATGGGAACTCAGGTCTATCCCAACTGTTAATTTTTCTCTTAGAAATATTTTAACCCCTGCAGAGCTGCAATATTCTATTGCAGAGTGTAGTAATCTGAAATGTTTATCACTAGCCACTCATGTGTTTCATCCTTTAGTGGAATACTACAATTTTAAAATATCTCTGTAAATTCTGTATGATTAAGTCTTTATAGGAAAGAGTTGCATCCATTATTACTTGCATATTTAACTTGTAGCTTTCCTGTGTGTTTTCATGCACAAAACATTGAAACTACACTGTTAAAATTATTAAACAATGAAATCACAGTGCCAGCTATACAATTCCAAGTATTGGAAATAACAAGATTTTGCCTTTCTCAATATTAATTTCATTTCTGCATCGATCAGCTCAGGCATTAACCATGCTTATTAAATATCAATTCCTTCCAGTAATTGATGTGACACTCTGTTTTGTCTTACTGATCACACAATATGTGAGTTGATTTATTAGTAATTTACCCTGAAAGAGTCTCACAGTGTGACAAAACCTGGTGCCATATTAAAGGAAATCTTGAAAAGATTACAATTGCAGCAGTCTCTGCTGCCGACTTGAATCATGCACACAATAAAAACTCTTTGTATATTTGTTTTACAAAAAACCTGACATCCAACAAAAAAGACAGCTCTCTATAGATACAATTCCATTTTTATAACTGTTACTATTTAGTTCTACCTTTTGAAAATGACTTAAATCCCAGCCATATGCAATAAAAAGGTTGATTCATTTTCTGAAAGCTGCTTTTAATGTTGCGACTCATTATGTTTAGTAGAAGGTTTATAGGAAAAAAAATGGAATATGGAATGCTTAAACAATGATGTAGAGGTGCACTAGTAACGAACAAATGTTTATTTCTCAACAGCTTCTTTCAGTGAACATATGAAACAAATTCACTTTTGACAATGTGCCATTGAAATTGATTCCTTACTTTTGAATTGGTCTTTTTAGTTTTCAGAAAACAGAGGTTTGCCTCATGGAGCAATATGCTGTTCCATAGACATCTTGCAAAAAGGTGTACTAATAAATGTATTTTAGTGCTCTTAGGGGCTGAATAATCCTTCTTGTAACTACTGAAAAAATTGGGAAGTTTTAAAATCAACATTTTACAAATTACATGCACAAGTTTACACTGAAATTGTAACAGTGCTGACTTTACATCAGCCTGGGGATGACTTTAGAGGTGAGTTAATAGCAGTATGTGCTGGCATTCCATTATTCAGCAACTTCAGTACCAGTTACTGGGGAGCCAGTTAAAAAGAGCAAGCCTCTTACAGCCACAATGTTCACCATTCTAGCGTGGCAAAAGGAAGCCATTCTTCTAAGGATAGCAAGCTACCTAAAGGTGTGATAAAGGGACAGTGCTTGCAAATGCAGTGAGATAATATAAGTTTTTGAAAATTGAAGATATGCATTTCAGATTAAAAAACATGTGTTATAAAATGCCATACTTCATTATTTTCCAGATATTTAAATATTACATTTTGAAATTCGATCTTGCTTTTTTGGCATTTTAAGATAATTTAAAAAAATGTAATTACTGTAACATAAAGTCATATAATAGTTTTCATTTCTACCATTTACATTTTGGTTTCAAGTTTATCAAGCTGTGCAAATTAAACCTGCCAGTAATATTTTGCTATTTCAACATTTACATGTGGTGTGTAGGCATTAAAGTTACCCAAACCAAATCTTCCAAGTATCTGAAGTTTATTTTTTGCCATAGTTATTATTTATTTTACATAGTAAATAGCCTGCAGAAAAGTTAGCAGCATTTTTATTTTTTTTTGTCTATTGTGTTTAATTGCCTTTTATTCTTTTAGTTTATTTAAAAATAATTTAATTCAGTTGTTAACACATTCATTTCCATTTGAAGAATTTCCTTTCTAGAAAGATACCTCTTGTGAGGGATGGCCGGCCATATATTCCGGCCCACACCTCCAAGCCGCCAGATGGAGCCCTCCCAGCAGCATGGAGGTTCCCCGAATTCCAGCAGGGCATCATGGAACATGAAATTTTTATAAACAGCCCTGCTGGATACCATGGGGACCACCAGGAGCCGCTGTAGGGAGGCTTGGAGAATGCTACGTGCCCTATAACCTACTGTTACACGATTTTATATTAGTTGGAAGGGGAGCTGATTTAGAACCCATTGTCCAATATCATTAAATAATTTAATAGAAGAAAATTATTTTCATTTGGATTGTACATAAGCTAAACATTAACAGCATATGAAAATTATATATGAAATTATCTGACTTTAAGGCACAAAATAAAGAGAACATATTGTATGTAATTCACAAAGAGAACATTTTAAAAATCATCATGTATTGAGTGAAAAAAATTATTAACAACTGCTGTCACACTTTAGCAAATTTTAGAAGTGATTTGATATCCAGAATGTGAACTACTGAAGGAGAGTTAAAAATAATTCTTAAGCATGTGCAAAATGGTGAATTTATGCCAAATGTGGCAGTTTGAACATAATAGCTGTGGATTTTTCAGTCAGAGGATGTCAATTTATTATAAATATATCTAGATAAAGCAATTTTATGCTCTAAACATAGTTAGATTTTTTTTTCATACAAACTGTGGTTGTTTAAATGATCATGGATTTGGGATGTAACAATTTTTTCTAACACTTTACAGAGAAACATCAATTGATTTATATTTTAAAGAGAGAATGAGAACACCATCTAATAAAGACATAGAAACAACTTAATAACGAGCTTAGTCATTACGTTTTTTTGCCAATTTTGGTTCAATTTCACCTGAATATTAATTTGCAGATTTAGTGGGGAAATTAGATTTGGTATATTTTGTTTAGTAATTCATTGAAATAGTTTTCAAAAGAGATATTGTTACATCATTTAATATCAGAAGTGGACCTTTAAGCTCTACATTTACCAAGTAATTCATAAACTGGTAATTTTAAGCAAGGTTGCTTTGTTTTATTTTTTTCTCATCGTCTTTTCTGTACTGATTGACTTAGTTAGGGTTGAATATATTAGCTGGTCAAAAAGGTTGGCATTATTGTGCACAGATTCACCCTCCAACAATTCTTTTGGGAACTCTCAGGCCATCTGAGATGTATAATTTTTCTAAAACTGACTAATTTCCAAACAACTTGACAGAGCATTACACACAGTAAAGAGAATGACCTTTTGATTATGGAGACACAAGCTCTAGTCTTCCTTTGTGAAGATGGGAATCAACCCAGCACTAGTAAAACTGGCACTTAAATGGTTTAAATTTTATGCAACAGGATTTTTTCTGTTAATTTGGGCAAGTTCTCATCCTCTTTAACCCCTCTTACTTGCATGGTTCCATCCTTGTACCAGTTCTCTGTTTGATATACATGTTACCTTTAGGCTCGAATGTCAAAAAGTATGGCTCCTTTCACTGCTTTGCTGATGACACTGAAATCTACTTACCACTAAAATCAAAGCAGAACGAGACAATACAGACCTGCCATGCATGCTTGAATGATATTAAAACCTAGATAAGCAATGAATTTTCTTAAACTAAATGATAATAAAACTGAGATTTTGGTGTTTAAAAGTTCAGAAACCTTAAGTGTCCCAGATTTTGCTCTTGGACCCCTTGCCATATGTCTTAAAGCTTCAGGAACCTAGGTGTAATGTAATTTTAACTTGACAAACATAAATTCAGTGGTTAAACACGGCTTTATCCTGCTGATACTTTTAGCTAAGGTAAAGGCTTTTCTTTCTTTTAATGATCTTGAAAAGGATATTTATGCTTTTATACATCTCATTTGGATTATTAAAATTCCTTTTATGTATGTGTAGATCAAGCCTTATAAAGACACCTGCAACTAGTCCAGAATGCTGCTGCACTCTTATTGGCTTTTATAAGCGTGACCATATTTCACCAATACTGAACTCGCTCCATTGACCTCCAGTCCGCTTCAGAATCGATTTTAAAATTCTATTACTTATTTTTAAACATTTGAATGGAACAGCCCCATCTTACCTCTCGGAATTTCTTCACTTGTATGTGCCAACAAGAGAACTGCAGTCTACTAGCCAGATGCTCTTAGTTGTGTTGAGGTTGAGGCTGAAGCAAAGGGGGGATTAGGCTTTTTCAGTAGCTGCTACTCTTCTCTGGAATCACTTTCCTTATTATATTAGGTCTGTCCCAACATTGGCCATTTTTAAATCATCATTCATGACTTATCTGTTCTTGCTGGTATTTGACCCTGCCAGAGGTTGACATTATGTTTGCATATGTTGGCTCATGTACATTTATGATTATAAATATGTATGCATAGGTGAGGGTACTTTGAGTTTATCTTTTATGAAATGTTTGCTTATGCTTGCAGTTTTGTAATGTGCTTTACAAGTAAAGTTTCACTTGACTAATCTTGAAAACTGGTGTTGTTAAGAGGTGCTATTTAACTTGTTTGTATGTTTTCAATTACAGCTATAAAGAGATAAATGTGGGTTTGGGGTAGAAACATCAACCATTGTCATATCTTGGTGTATGTTTTTCCACAATCATTTTGCTATTATTGTGTCTATTGCAATGTTACAATTATTAATTCAGTTGTTTTTTATTTTATCTTGCTATAATCTAAGACCACCTTTTTCAAAGTTTCTGCACTGTTTGATTATTCTCCTGTCTAAGATCATTATATTTTTTAATACTTAATATCTCTTGCAATTAACCTCTTTACCTTTCCTTTCTGTTTCTCTTTCGGGTTCAGAGGAAAATATAATTTAAATGTCAATAATTGCAGTGTATTCTGGTTTGCTGCCAAGTAATAACACGTTTTGGTTTTACTTATTTATTTTTTTTCAATATTATGTGCTAAATATTGCTCCAGATATTTGTTTTATAAGAAGTGATTCTGATAATTAGTAACTATTGATATCTCAGCCACCTAAGAATTGAATGTTGTGGGGTATTCTGACTACCTTTCCTTGGGTTTCCGTGTTAGTGGTCAAGGACTTTGAACCATTTGATCTTAGCCTCATCTGAGAAGATATGGAGAGCAAAACTCGCATTCACCTTCTTCTTTGCCCAACATTACTGACTGCAGGGCTTGACAGTGTATACTTTGCAGAAAAGGCGATAAGAATGTAAATGTAGAATAATGTTTCATATTAAAATGTAGTTTTTCTTTTTCTAATCAACTAAAACATATAAAATGTGTCATATTAATAATTCATTTTCATTAGTATTTTTGCAAGAGACCTACTTAAATACTAAAGATTTGCCAAGGTTGAAAAGAGATTGAGTACGTTAAATCTTTTAACTATGTTAAGATGACCAGATGACAAGGAATTGTTA
This sequence comes from Erpetoichthys calabaricus, assembly GCF_900747795.2. Classification (NCBI taxonomy): domain Eukaryota; kingdom Metazoa; phylum Chordata; class Cladistia; order Polypteriformes; family Polypteridae; genus Erpetoichthys; species Erpetoichthys calabaricus. The sequence goes on along the minus strand of NC_041396.2, from coordinate 136,384,290 downwards.
CTCTCTTATGTCCTTGTATTTGTCACTTTCCTTCACATGTAATATCTCTCTGCATTGTGTATAGGAGTGACTGATATTGATTTGAAGGGATATAAATGTATAGGAAGCAGTACTGATTGAATTCTCATTAATTATGTGTCTTGCAATGTTACTCATAAAATTAAAATAGCAAGGAGAATAACATATGAACATAGTACTCAAAGCATATTTTTAAAGAAAAGAGACCAAGAGGTCAGCAAAGAACTGTGATGTTAAATGATTCAATTAGACAGGAATTACAGAGAAAAATACATAGTGAAGAGCAATAAACAAACAAAACTAGAGACATGCAGTACTTTAAACCTGCCACATGTGATAATGATAATGACTTCAATTTCTTTATGTGCTCAGTAAGACAACTGAATAGAAAAAGTGCTCGACCATACATCTGAACTACAGGGGCACCGATATGGGGCGGTGAGTTTAGGATAGGCCAGGTTTAGAACTGTACATGAAGTAACATAACAGTAATGCAAAAATAAAAATGAATAGTAATGTAAATTGTAAGTCAACATTTAAATGTAAAATGAGTAACACATTAAAAATAGCCTACCTTAATGCTAGAAGTATCATAAATAAAACAAGTGAGTTGAAGTTGTATTTAGAGGAGCATAATTATGATATTATAGCAATAATTCAAACCTGTCTAAATAACAAAGATGGGGATGAGTGTAACATTGAGGGACACATTTTTTAGGAAGGATAAACAGAACAAAAAAAGGATGTGGGGTTGCTCTTTATGTCAAACAGAATTTAAAGACAAGTCTTCTTCAGTTGGACGATGAGCCCCATCTTAGTAAGAACATGTGGCTTCACCTGGAAAGCATTAGGGAAAGAGGTCTTATTTTAGGAGTATGTTATAGATTGCCCACTACAGGTAGTAATTTTAACGCACATCTTTTTAGTAATATTTTAAAAGCAAGGTTGCAGGGGAATATTGTAGTCATGGGGGACTTCAACTACCCAAATATTAACTGAGATAACCTTACAAATAGGAGTTTTTAGAAGTAATCGGTGACTGTTTTTTTAGCACAATATGTTAAAGCACTAACATGGGATGAAGCCTGACTGGATTTAGTATTTTGTAATAATCAGAATAGAACTGAGGGTGTTGAGGTGATTGAACCTCTAGGGTCAAGTCACCATGATATAATACAATTCTTAATGTTCTGGAAGATTGTGGATGTAAAGACCAAAATGGTTTTAAGTTTGGTAGGGTAAATTTTGAACATATGAAGAAAAATCTAAGAAGAATAGACTGGGATAAGCTTTTAAATGTGGAGACAGTCAAGGAGCAGTGGAACCAGTTTAAAAATGTTTTGCATATAATGCAGAACAAGTACATAGCTAAATTTGGAACTAGGAGGAATTAAAAAAAAAAAACAAGAGCACTGGGTTAATAAAGAGCTAAAAAAAAGAAGCTGCAAAGGAAAAACAGCTGTATAAGCCGAATAAGACTAATAACTGCAATGTGAATTCTAGGGCATATGAGAAAATGAGGAAAACCATTAGAAAGGATATTAGGGAGACTAAAAGACAGTTAGAGAGGAATATAGCAGATAAGGTGAAAGATGACCCAAAGAGATTCTTTCAGTAATTCAGTAGTACTGTAAAAGAACAATCATGGAGGAGGTAAAATGCATCAGAAATAGTAAAGGGGAATTAAAAATGCAGACATTAAAATATAAATGCTCTAAACTCACATTTTCTGAGGCCTTCACAAGTGAGAAAGTAGATAACCTCTGAGTGGTAAATGGGACTACTAAGGAGGTGCGGAGGGATTTAGAAATTGTAGTGAGGGAAGTACTGCGTAGATTAAATAGGTTGAAATCAAACAAATCTCCAGGATCAGATATTTACCCTCAAGTACACATATACACCCTTGACATATATTTATAGGTAGTCACGGTACACTGGGGAAATTCCAGAGAACTGGAAAATGGCAAGTATTATCCCATTATATAAAAAGGGTGACCAGGCAGATCCAAGCAACTATAGGTCAGTAAACCTAATGTGCATCACAGGAAAATTAATGGAATGAATTATTAAGGATTAGATTGAGGAACACATGGAGAGAACAGAGTAACAGATGTTTTACTGAACAGTCAGCATGAATTCAGAAGAGGGAGGTTATGTTTTACTAACATGCTGGAATTCTATGAGGATGAAACAAAAGGGTATGATCAGAGTGGAGCATATGATATTATTTATCTTGACTTTCAGAAAGCATTTGATAAGGTGCCACATGACAGGTTGGGCATCAAACTAAAAGAAGTGGGAGTTCAGGGTGATGTTTCTAGATGGGTGTAAAATTGGCTCAAACACAGAAAGCAGAGGATTATGGTGCATGGAGCCTTATCAGAATTGGCTGATGTTAAATTTAGCATTTCATAGGGGTCAGTGTTAAGGCTGCTGGTATTTTTAATATATATAAATGATTTGGATAGGAATATAAGTAACAAACTGGTTATGTTTGCAAGCAATACCAAGACAGGTGGATTGGCAGATAATGTGGATTCTGTTAAATCATTACTAAGGGATTTGGAAAACATACATACTTGGGCAGATTTGTGGCAGATGAAATTTAATTTCAGTAAATGTAAATTATTACATGTAAGAAGTAAATATGTTAGGTTTGAATACACAATGAGAGGTATGAAAATTGAAAGTACACCTTATGAGAAGGATTTAGGAATTGCGGTGGACTCTACACTATCGACTTCCAGACAGTGTTCAGAAGCCATTAAAAAGGCTAACAAAATGTTAGGTTATATAGTACAGTGTGTAGAGTACAAGTCTAAGGAGGTTATGTTCAAGCTTTAAAATGCACTGGTGAGGCCTCATCTGGAGTACTGTGTGCAGTTTTGGTCCCGCAGGCTACAAAAAGGACATAGCAACACTAGAAAAAGTCCAGAGACGAGCGACTACACTGATTCTAGGGCTACAGGGGATGAATTATGAAGAAAGATTAAAGATTGAGCCTTTTCAATTTAAGCAAAAGAAAGTTAAGAGGAGACATGATTGATGTGTTCAAAATTATGAAGGGAATTAGTACAGTGAATCGAGACTGTAATTTTAAAATGAGTTCCTCAAGAACACCTAGGGCCGCATGTATAAATGGTGCGTATACACAAAAATGTTGCATACACCCGTTTCCACGCTCACATCGTGATGTATAAAAACTAAACTTGGCATAAAGCCATGCACATTCTCACGCCTACTCAAACCATAGCGTATGCAAGTTTTGGGCTCGATTTTGCAAACTGGTGGCACCCAGCGTCAATGTGGTGCTACTGTTACTGGGTGGCTTCTCTTTATTTTTTAGATTCACATCCCTGATTTTCAAATACACTGATATTAACTGTATATCGTTGTTTAGTTTAAGGCATCTGATTGTAATCAACCTGTAACCATATAATGGTGCACGTATTCCAAATACTATATCTGCTTTAGCATTGTTACTCTCACTGTACTACTCAGAGTATTTTAACCCACGGCATCTGAGTGTGGAATTAGAGCTCTACAGCAGCTGATCGGAAAGCTCTACCGCATATTGTGTCAAGAGTGGAGAGAATTATCAGGATACAGCTTCTAGCACATGCTGCCTCAGCCATGCGCACAGTCTATTTGAACTCCCTCCATTCAGCAAACGCTTCAGAGCCTTTTCTGCATGAACCTCGTGGTTCAGAAACAGTTTCATCCCAAGAGCTTTAAACAAACTCAATCAGTACATCAAGTGCTCCCTTTCGAACGGTTTGTACTTATAAGTACAATTACCTCATTGTAAACTTGCATTACTGTTGTAATATTGTACAACCTGAGCCACTTATGCTTTCATATTGTATATTTTCAATTGTTTTTTTATTGTATTATTATTATTGTTTTTGTTGTTGTTATTATACTATTTTATAGGAAAATAAGTTTATGGAGGATTTGCATATCGAATCTCATTGTACCATGCAATAACAATAAATGAATTTAATTCAATTCAATAGAAGAGAGCATGTATTTACAGATGATGATGACTGGCTTCTAAGTCAATTTAGATTTCCAGGCGCTATCTTCTTGGAGCTCTGGATATCATTTTTCACATGAAATGCAGTAAAGTATATATATATTACAATATACAGATAAATTTTAAACTTCATTTAAATAATGTATACTGTTATTAAATGTGTGGACACGTTGGACAGCGGTAGCGATGAACTGGCAACACGTTCAGGGGTTGTTCTTGCCTCGCGCTGTATGCTTCCTGGGACTTGCTCGACCCTGGATGAATAGATGGATGGAATAATTAAACATGTACTATGAATTGTCACACACATGCAATTAGGAGGCAGCTAAAGGGCTTGAGTAAATGTAATACTACATCAGACCAGGGGGTGGCGGAGTGTGCTGACTGTCTCTCTTAGTTACTTGCAGACCATTCCCGGGAAATCCCACCAGGTTCCGTGCCTCTGATGATGTCACTTCCGGTTCGGCATGGATGACATAATTTCCTCCACCAGCCCTTAAAACCGCTATCTTACCTCCATGTATTCATTTCTGTTTTGGACTCAGTCTTATAAACTACTCAATCATTTTCAAACTTTTGCAGTCAGGATCATAATATACGGGTTGCTGCCCCAAACCTTTTTGACTGTCTGGAGTCTTTTTGTGACAGAATATATTTCAATGATCCTTAAAAGTTTGGAAGAATCGGCATTCTGAGCTTACAGATGGCTTGATATTTATTAAAGAGCTGATTGTGTGGTGATTGGTTACTTGGAGAAAGAAAAGGAAGGAGAGGAATTGGGGGTTAGTATGATTGAAAGAGACAGTACTGCTGCAATAAATTATTTCATCAAGGGTCGCGCACGGTGCAGCAAGCATTTTGCAGGAGGCAGGAACAATCTCTGGACAGGGTGCCAGCTCGTCGCTACCATTGCACCACTGTGGCCCAATGTTTTATACATGCTTTAATTCATTTCATCATGAAAATGGTATCAAGTATATATTTTAGTGTTGAAATTGTTCAGATAGCTGTAATATCATGAATGTAATGTATTCTGTGTCCTGTTGGCGTAAGAGAAAGTCCATTTAAGTAGCAAGTAGTGATACACACACATATATAATATAGAAGAACAAACTGAATACGAAGCATTTAACATGCTACTTTAGTTACGATGAGATTTGAGAAACTAGTAAATTATACAGTTTTAAGATGAAGTTTATGACGTTCCACTTTAATGACAAAATAAACTACGTGATTAAAGTGAAAATTTCGAGATTAAAGTTGGCATTTCAAGCTTTTTTTTTCCACTGTGTCCCTATTTTTTTCTTTTTTTCTTTTCTCTGTACCCTAATAAGCTTCCATATGACACTCAGACGACTCAGACGACTCGCCTTTTTCACGGCGACTTTGATATCTGACAGCTTCTTTTTTATTTTGGGCATCTGTGCGACTTTCTGAACTTGAACTTTCGATCAGCTTCACTTTGTTGTTTATGCAACTGCTTAAACCAACAAATAGTATGTTTTTCCTTGCCTCCACTTGGCATTCGCTGATATTCTTTTTTCCCAGTACTTTTGCCTTTGTCTTTTCACAGAACGCTGAACTTAAGGGAATATTTATATTGATTTGCATATTCAAAGAGACAAAATTCTGGGAGGAGTCAGGGAGGGGTGACAGGAGCGTGCACAAGCGTTACTTTTTACGCAGACCATGATTTATGTAGCGGAAGTATGTGGAAGTTGCCTTACATCCGGTTTTCTGCATCTGAATTTTTTTGTGCTTATGCACCTTTCGACTTTTGTCCATATGCCATGTTTTAGTGTGAATTCTACGCATGGCATTATGCATGAGGCCCCTGGACATAGTTGGAAACTTGTTAAAGATAAATTTCGCACAAACCTTAGGGAGTTTTTCATTATACACAGAAGAATAAACTACCAAGAAGTGTAGTTCAAAGTAGGACTTTAGGGACTTTTAAAAACTAGACTTGATATTTTTTAGAAGAATTTATTGGATAGGACTGGCGAGCTTTATTGGACTGAATGGCCTGTTCTCGTCTATACTGTTCTAATATTGATAAAGGCAGACAAATCTTATTTAAGAGACATTACTGAAGACAAGATAGAACGTTCATTCTGAAACTATTCAAAGAAATAAACACAAATTAATCTTTACTACTAATAAAATGTTCATAGCTGACTTTTGTGCCACTGTGATTCTGTATGAAGGTCCTAAAATAGGTTTTTGTTTTCAGAATAAGAGTGGAAGACTGGTTAAAAAATTAAAAACTGGATCCAGGTATTAATAATTGACGCCAGAGGATCAAACTATTATGAGGACATTTACCTGAAACCTGTGTGGTGTCTTCGATACAATGAAAACGCATGTCGCAGTAACATTACATTCTCAGACCTTCTGTACTGACTGCACAGGGTAGCAGATGTTTAAAATAAAATGGAATCAGAAGATAAATCCTAATGCTAATTACAAGCCAAAGTTGAAACTCTGTGGACAGGAATCAAATAAACAAATGGCAGAATATGAGAAAAATATATAGAGACAGTAACATTAACTAGAATGTACAGTATAACAAAGCCTAAGCCAAATTGCAAGTCAGGAATCAAACTCTATAAACAGAAGAGAATGCACAACCAAGACACTACCTCAGAAAAATGGAAAAGACTGCAGAGAATAGCAGAGGTTAGTATAGAGTGAATTTCTTTTGAATATATGATGTATTACATATTATAATCTATTAGAACCAAAACAAAAAATGAAAAGAAGAATAATCAAAGTGTTCTAAAATATTTAATTGTATAAAGCAACTTTTTAATGCTTGGTTCACAGAATAATAAGCAAAACAAACCAGGATTTGAACATCAAAGATTAAGACTCAGAATGTAAGGTGACAAGAAATCCAAAATAAAGGGAGTGAGATTGTTCAGAATATAATATATGACTAGCTGAAGTACCTGCCATTCCACAGTTAGTAAGAAAATTTAAGGTAAGAAAATATTTGTATTTTTTAAAATGTTGACCTTCTTGTCATTGATAGTTGAAATGCATCTCTCATCTACACTGTGCTTCTGATAACTCTCACTTTCTGTGCTCTCATATAACCATTCTTAGAATTGTTACCATACTCTTCACCATCAGCAGCATCGTATTATCTTACTACGTTGCTGTTTTATCTTGGAAGAGTAATATATTGCTCTACTTTCCCCTATTGTATTATTAATAAGTAGCCTTTGTCAGAATGCCTAATCTCCCAGACTTACCACTGTTTATAAGGTATTATAGTTTATAACTTATCCCCACCTTCCCTTCTATATCTATAGGCAATTAGGTGTAGTAAAAAGACAAGCAGGAGTTAAGTTACACATAAAATAATGTATTATTGATCATTTTCATAAGTAATAACAATATGCAAAGTACATTTGAATATTGGCAACCATACAACCTGATTAAATGGTGATGTGTAGTTTCAGGCGGCACACAGACTTGTAGTTATTTAAAATGTCTCTAGTTAAGGCATCATTGGTGCTCAGCTTTCTTCAGAACAGGCCACAAGCCTGTTCAATATGGCTGCTGAGCTGTGCTCTTCATTGTGTTGTCTTCTTTATCAGATGTTAGTAAGAGAGATGCTTCTTCATCATCAGAGGTTAGTAAGAGAGAGAGAATGTGGTTGAGCAAGGAGATTTATAGATTCTCTGTCCAACCCCTAGAACCAATAGGACATCATGGTACTTAAATGTTTCCGATCCAAGCCAATTCCAAACAGCCATACTTCAGACCAATGGGGGAATAGAACATCTTAACACCTGACACCCCCCAAGACCATATGTTAAGCATCCTGGCTTTCTTGCGGGGGTTGAAAGACTTTAGCAGAGAAATACTCACCAAACTGGTTTAAGGCACATCCACTCCCAACTCTGTCGTAAAATTCAAAGAGACCCATTCCTGGTGGGGGTAAACATGAATACTTCTCACTAATGTAACACTAAATGACATTGCTTTGCCTAAATTACAAATAAAGACATACAAAATATTTATCAAGTTATATGCAAAATCTTACATCACAACGGTTGCTTGTTCCCTTTCTTAAAAAAATGATTTTGTTCTGGTGTAACAACTTCCTCCTTTCCTTATATCAGGCTTTCTAATTGCAAGGCAATTATAATGGTAATATGGATAGTACTCTCCTACTAATGTTGGGGTATTTGGAATTGCAATAAGTCTTCATTAAATACAATATTTTTGTTTATTTGTTAGATGCACATATACAATAGATTCTTACAGACTTGCTCATGTGGGGAATACTTGGATTTCAAATTATCCATTACCATCAGTTGTACCATTTTCCCATGATAACACGTTTTTGGTTTTCTGCCCGTAAGAACACATCTCACCGCTTTATAAAACCATTTCTTAATGGATCTTTGTAGGCCTTAAAGTCTACATTTTAAGTTGTATCAAGAGTAATATGCGTGCCAAATTTCATTTTGGAATGGTGCTTTTTTTGCTGCCACCAATCCTTATGAATTTTTTGAAAATCCATGAAGCTTGCATTTAAGTTGATTCAGCTTCATTATGCACGCAGTGTTTCTTTAAAAACAACTCAGTCACTTTAGAATAATGCACAGTTCTTAGGTTCTTCTCCCCATTTCATCCCACCTCCCCATTAAAATTTTTGAAACAACATTTAGCCTGTATTTTAAGTTGGACCAATGTACTTGCTGCATAATGATAGTAGCAATATGTGAATTCTTCTAAATGATTGCAGGGTGTTTTGCCTCTTCTGGCATAGCAGATTTGCTGAGTCTTCCTCCAACTCTCAATATTCCTTCTGGCAGGACTGGGTCCAGTTTATTGATTTTACCTTTCTTTACAAGCTTGTTTTACATAGGGCTTTAACTTCCTCTGGGTAGGCTTGTAGTTGACTGAGGCGAATAAGTTTGTTTTCTGCTTTAGACATGTCATCTAGAGACAGTGGCTTCTGCCTCATTGTTGATTTGTATTCCTTCATATGTTCTGAGATAAGTGTTTTTAGTCTTTCTGGGCTGTGTCCAGATTGACTGACTGTATATTGAATTGCCTTTCTCTCTTTTTTCAGATGCAGTAGCATTTCTTTGAACCTAAGGAACCACGCTACTGCTTCCTTTAAATTGAACCATTCTGAAAAATACTCTATAAATTCTTTTACTTGTTCAATTTTTTCTTCTACACTTGCAAAATTCACCACACACCTTTTGATCTCCAGATCGTTGCTAGTAGACAGGTTCACTTCATCCGGTCTCTTAGGCCATTCATGCTCTGGCTGTAGCAGGGAGTTTGGGCTTTGTATCCAGGTCTTACTTTTGATGAAGCTTCCTATTGTCAATCCTCTTGATGCCTGATCCGCAGGATTTTGTGCAGATGCGACATACCTCCATTGTGAGGGTCGTGTGTGCTCTCTTATCACTGCGATTCTGTTGGCAACAAAGGTTTTGTAGCGTGCACTTTCATTTGCAATGTACCTTAGTACTGTGGTGCTGTCAGTCCAAAAGATTTATTCTTGCAGGGGAATCTGTAGTTCTTGTTTTAACATTTTGTCCATTTTGACTGCTACCACTGCTGCTGTAAGTTCTAACCTTGGTATTGTGACAGGTTTTAGTGGTGCCACTTTTGATTTCCCCATTATAAATGAACAATGTCTCTTATTTTCTTTATTAGTCAGAAGGAGGTAGGAAAGTGCCATACCTGTTCTCTGAAGCATCTCCAAAATGATGCATTAGTCATTATCTGACCAAACCCAGGCAGTTTAATGCACCTGTCTACATTGTAATCCACAAGTAGCTGCAAATCGTCCATCCATTTTTTCCATTACCGGACATACTTAACTTCCACTTCTTGATCCCAAGCGCATTTTTCTTTACACAGCTCTCTTAGAATAAGCTTAGCAGGCAGTATAACTGGTGCTAAAATCCAAGTGGATCATATATTGAACTGAACACTGACAGAATGCCACGTCTTGTAGCATGTTTATCTTGAAGCTTTACCTGAAACTTGAAACTGTCAGTCTGTGTGCACCATTGAACACCTAAGGCTCTTTCAACTGGTAACAAATCATGGTTTAAGTCTAAGTCTTTTTGATCTATTGCTCTGTCTTCTTCAGGAATAGACAACAAGAGTGCTCTGCTATTACTTATCCATTTTGTAAGATAAAATCCTTCTTTTAAACACAGGGGTTGGAGATCGTTGGCTAATTTTATGGCTTGTTCTTCTGTAGCAACTGACTTTAAACAGTCGTCGACATAGAAATTATTTAGTACAGTGTTAACTGCTTCCTCTGGAGCTCTGCCACTCGCATCCTCTGCTGTTTTTCGTAAGGCATAAGAGGCACAACTCGGTGATGAAGTAGCACCAAAAAGATGCACTGTCATTTTGTATTCCTCTAGTTCATTTAGATTACCTTCAGGCCACCACAGGAAACGAAGAAGATCAGTGTCTTCATCTGGAACTTTCCCTTGATAGAACATTGATTTAATGTCTGCCATGAGAGCTAGTGGTTCCTCTCTGAATCTTGTAAGAACTCCAATGAGTGCATTAGTTAAATCAGGTCCTTTTAGCAACTGTTCATTTAGGGAAAAGCCTTGGTAAGTGGCTGTACAGTCAAAAACCTGATTTTATTTTTCTTTGGATGATATACTCCATGGTGTGGTATGTACCACACTCTCTCTCTTTTGAGGGTCAGCTGTTCAGTGGTACCTTGATGGCATATCTTTTGTCTAAAATGTCTTTCATGAAAATTTTGCAATCCTCATGGAATGTTGGATACTTTATAAGTTTATAAGTCCAATAGCACGTTGTTCCGCAACACAACGATTGTTTAGCACTTTAAGAGTCTCATCTTTAAAAGGCAGATTAATGCAATAGTGTCCATTCACTAGCCTTGCAGTATCTGAGGCTATGCGCATGAACTTAATGTCCTCCTGTGACATTTCCTCTTTTTCCTCACAACTGCGCTCTGAAAAGTTTATCTTGTATTGCTGGAGTAACATTTGTTCTACCTCCATTATTGTCACATGATTGACTGAATAACTTTGCAGTCTTTCTCTGTCTGAGTCCATTAACAATCCACCCACGAAATGTTTTTGCAGCATAAAGACTTTCATCTTCACTATTTATGATTTGCTATGGCTCCATGACTTTACGGGCATTTGTACTTAATAACAACAATATTAATATTAGAATTGTAATTACAATATTATTGCTTTGGTCAGCATTATCTGGGGTTGATGCACATCTTTTAGATAAGACAATTTCTTGACATCTTCTTGCGTAGCGATGTTCTCCCTTTTCACTGGTACAGAGTTCAGTGTGTAGACCTGGTAAATCAAAAAATGTATTTTCCTCTATCCCATAGACTTGTAATTCCATTAAGACTGTACACTTTACTAATTTTTGTCTATTTACTTTGTCTCTTTCTACAGATGCTGATGTAGATGTGAGACTTTCTTCCAGAAAGATTAAACTGCTCTTGCAAACTTTCTGTGCAAAATGTAACTGAGCTGTCAGTCTTTTCGAGCATATGTTTCTACACATTTTTCACTCGTTTCAGACTTAACTTTAACTGGAGTCACAGCTAAGACACACTCTTTACCGGCCCCGGTATCAGAACAAGTCTCTATCAGTTCCACAGAAATATGGGCAGAAGAAACGTTCTTCTCTTCCGACTTAGCGTTCTCCTCTTTAGGAGGTGTGGCTTATTGTCGGTGCCTTTTTCCTTATTTATATGCAAAATTACTGGATGTAACTGAGTGCACATTTGGCATTTAATCTTTTCTTCACAGTCTTTACTAAAATGTCCTCATTTAAGACACTTAAAGCATAAGCCTTTAGATTTCAAAAAGTCAATTTTACTTTCATAAGTTAATTTCTGAATTGCACTGCATTCATTAAGATCGTGATTTTCATTGCAAAAAAGACAGTGCTTACCGCTTGTACATCCATCCTTCTCCACCGTTTTGACTGAGGTGTCTGTATCCCTTTTTTCGTCAGAAGCAGAAAAATTTGTAACAAAACTGCTTTCTCTCAGGACGCTTTTCAAAGGATACTTCTTTTGATCAGTCTTTTCCTTTTTAAAGGTGTGGCTTTGTAGAGCTGAACCGTACATGGGATCCAAAGCTGATCTTGTCTGTTTGTCCAGAAAGTTCACTGGATCGGCGAGAAGGTCTCGTCTGTTCTCCGTGCTTTCAATACTCTGAACTTTGCATTGCCACGGTGCTTGTAGGTCTTGAGGAAGTTTGGAGACTATAGTATAAAGGTTATCATTACTTTCAAATCGTTGTCTACTTTGAAAGTTGGGCATAATGTTCGTACATCCGCCAGGAAAGATCGCATAATCGCTCAGACCTTTTCCTTTCCGTAGCTGGTTTCCATAAAGACTTTCGAGCTTCATTCTGGCTTTTTGATAACCTTCTAACGGTGACAAATATTTACAGTTTTTAACAATCTCGTGAGTTGAACCTTTAGTATACTGTGCCAAGAAGTCCAATTTATCTTGCAGATTCTCTATCACCTCATTGATATCTCGGTCAAATGCTCCAATAAAATTCACATATTTCAAGGGATCACCGTCAAATATTGGGATCTTTCTGTTTGGCACATAAGGCACTTGAGTCTTATGCCGTTGTTCTTTCTGTTGATCGTAACACTTATCATAAAGCTTATCATAAAGCGGTTGTTGAGGATTGTTTTTACTTTTGTTTTTACATAGAAAGTCACAAATATTCGTATCATGTGGCTTTACGTTTCTTACATCTAGTTTCTGAGGAACATTATAAGGATCCAGTTTACTTGTACTGCGATTGCGTCCTTTAAGAGCTCTCAATTTTGCTTCGGATTCTGCGATAGCGGCCTGCAAAGCCAATTGATCTCTTTCAGCTTTTAACTGTATTTCCTCAGTTTCCCACTGTGCTTTCCGCTGTGCTTCCTCAGTCTTTTTTTTGCCCATCAGCTGTGCTTCCTCAGCTTATCGCTGTGCTTCTTCAATCTTTCATTTGGCTATCAGCTGTGCTTCCACAAAAGTTAGTGCCTGTAACCTTCTTTGGTTCTCTGCTTTAGCCAACAACACAGTGTGTGCTGCCTCTTGTGATCTGTGGTTACTAACTGAAGTAGCCGCTGAACTTGTGCGATCTTTAGTTTTTGCAGAAACTGTAGGATAAATTTCATCTTTCTTTCTGTAATCCCTGTAATGTTTAGCAGAAACATTGCATTGTTGGTCGAGGCCTTTATTTTGTTGTACTTCTAATATCCAATCCATTATATTTCCCCAAAACATGTGTATAGTTTTTATTTACAAAATCCTTTTGTATCATTTTCTGAGTATCTTCGTTGCTCTGGAGGGATAAAGGTTTATTGCTTAACCTTTTATATTCCATTTTTGATTCATGATAATTGATTCTACTTTTTCACAGTTAAATTCGTATTGTTGTAAATCCTTTATGTACGTCATCATATCGGATAATTGTTTGTATTTGTAATCCATTTCTGATTGAAGTTTAGTTGTCACTGAATTGAACGGCTTTCGATCATCATGGTGATGGTCTTTTGTTATGTCATATTCAAAGCGACTTTCACTCATGCCTCTCTGATATTTATTCTGGCTTCCGGATTCAGATGCCATGACGATCCCACAAGGCACTGTTCTTAAGCTCCTTTATAATTTATACAGTCTCGTGAGGAGCACTAGCAATTCTCAAATATGTCTAGCTCCGATCAAAGACAAAGATTAAAGGTACCTGTTGAGTCTTTTTCAAGTTGTCGTTGCTTTCTTTCTTTCCAATTTCAGGTGTAGAACACACAGGTTACTTTCTTTTTAATCCAAGACAATTTTCAAGCTTTCAATCCTAGGCATGTTTCAACCCTAGGCAGGTTTCAATCTTAGGAAGGTTTCAGTCCTAGGCAGGTTTTAAACTTTAGTGTAGCTGCGAGATCAAGCACAGGTAAAATGCATGTCGAAAGAAATCTCTCAGTCCAAAAGTTCATTTTAAAAGTATTTAGTGAAAGTTAGAAGCAAATAATCCACACAAGAATAAAGAAAAAGTAGTTACACACGTAGAATAAAAGGCAAAAATAAAGGAAAAATGTATCTTCTCTAAACTTACGTTTTCTTGAGAAATTTTAGTTATTTCTGTACTTAAAAGTTCTTTACTGCTTCTTCTTTACTTAACGATTCTTAGCTTCCTCTTCTGTACACTATAAGTGTATGGTTCTGCACTTAAATAAGTGCTGTTTTACGAGTTACTTTACACACTCAAAAGGCCCGTTGGCACGTAGGCACGTGCATAGGCACAGTTTAAAACCTTATGCCTTCTATACCTTACACATTGCAAGGCTGGTCACTAACTGAAGAATAATATTTAGTCAGAGCTATTAGAATTAGCAAGAATATACCAATTCAGTTCTACTTATGAGGGTAATAGGAACCTCCCATAGATTATGCATTGTCATCTAGTAAAATATTTATGGGTCTTATATAACTAGGAAAATGGCTCTTACAGTCAAGATACTTGCTGATGCATTCTGAATTAGCTGCAGCCTGTTAATGTTTTTTTTTTTTTATGTAGTCCTGCTTTACAGTAATGTGATTGGTTAAAAACAAAAGCGTAGATAACCTATTACAGACTTCACAACCAAAGAAAAATTTTCTAATATCCTGATACATGTCCTTCTACCCAAAGTTCATAGGTCTGAGAAAATGGATGACTGAGAAACGGTGAAATCTGCACCTAACTGAAAACGTCTCCCTTAATCTTAAAACAGAAACCGAATCCCCCTGGTCTTGTTGAAATGCTCTTATTTTGGGGTTGAAATTCTCAGAAATTCCCACAATAGTGGCAGGAAACAAATTCTCCTATTGGCAAAATATTTCCAGGTTCAGGGAAGAAATTTAACAAAATGTGAAAAATAAACAAAAATATTATTTCTGCTTGCTAAAAATCCCTAAAATCATAACAATTATGAGAGTGGATAAGAGAATCCATATGCTGTACTATGGTAGCCCATTTCTGCCAACAAATGAGAAAACAATCGAATATATCTCATTAGTACGATTTACTATCCTTAAACTGCACAAATTCAAAATGCTGAAGTTGGAATAGAAATTCAGAGGTAACTTCATAGTTAATATCAAATAATACACTGAAATCACAAATAACAATACTTGTCAAAAAGAAGGAGTTTAACTAATTTAGTAATTCAGGTTATTTTAAAAAGTGTCATTATGCTTTAGATTGCTTTAAAAAACAGTAATAAAAATGTAACAAAAATTTACCAGTTTTTAAAAAAGTACATTTAAAAGACAGATGACAATGAGTAAGTGCTGTTTCTTGTTCATCTTGGATCTAATAAAGACAGTAGACTCCCACTGTGATGTGAGCTGCAAGCTGCACAAAATAAAGATAACCAGATGGAATTGCTTCATTCAAAAACATAAAAATCATTAAGTTTCCGCAATGCTTCAGTTAAGCATAATATAAAGATTAAGTTTGTAATGAATTCAGACAGCACTAGGGCCAATTTGCCTATCAGAAACCTTGTGTTAAAAAGGCAGTATCACTAGTAAGCAGTTTACAGTACACAATCTATATTCGGAGTAGATCCTGCCATAACGTCAGTCTGAGACATTTATGCAGTCTTATGCAGGATTGCCTACTTTAGAACTGTCATATCCCAAAGACCAGCTTCTGTTACCAAGGTTTACAGTATATCTGTCTAACTAATTTCTTGCCACCTTGTTATGGGTTTGTCAAATGCAAAAATCAGATGACAAGACACCCATCAATACAGCTGTAAGTATTACAGGGACACACAGGCCTTTCCACCCCACCAAACTCATCAAAAGTCTTTTTTTTTTTTTTTAAATAATATTAGCTTATATACATTATCTTGTTTTGGACTTCAGCTCTGTTTTTAATACAATCATCCAAGAGCTACCAGATAAGAAACTTGCCCAGTTTAATCTGTTATTGGAACACAGACTTTCCTACAGATAGGAAATATGTGCAGATGGGCATACACATGTCTGACTCATTAATCCTTGGTATGGATGCACCATCTTTTCCCCACTTCTCACTATATACAAATGATTGCACCACTGGTGTTTTGTCTGTCAAACCTCTTAAGTTTGCAGGTGACATCACACTAATAGGCCTCATTTCAAACAAACATATAGAGACAAGAGGTGGAACATCTGACATTGTGGTGCAGCCATAATAATTTGGAACTTAACGTTCAAAAAACTCAGGAGATGATCATAGATTTCAGGAAGCAGTCACCTGCTCACCTATCATTTGTTATGAATGGGTCTGCTGTTGGAATGACAGAATCATTTAAATTTCTGGGCACTGCGCTGTCACAAAAACTTAGGTGAGACAATAACATCACATGTATCATTAAGAAAGCCCATCAGATAATGTTCAGCTGAGAAAATTCAATCTCCCTCAAGCAATAGTGGTCCAGTTCTACTCTGCCATCATCAAGTCCATTCTAACGTTATCTACAGTATAACTATCTGGTTTGGTGCTCCCTCCGTTCAGGTAATCTGCAGCGCATCATCAGAACCTATGAAACAGACCATAGGCTGGGACTTACATCACATTCAGGTCCTATATGGGTCCAAAGTACAGAGGCATGCTGCAAAGATCATTAATGATCTGACTCACCCAGGACATCACCTGTTCCAATGACTTTCCTAAGGCAAGTGCCTTTGTGCAATGAATGCTAAAACAACGTGTCACCCAAACAGTTTTTTTTTTCCAAGTGCTGATATTCTGACTAATCACGTCTGAGCTTCTACATAGTATTTATGTTATGGTGGACAAGGGAACAAGGGTCAACAAACAAAGAGCAGTTTGGGGTGCTAACTCAGCCCTCCCCATTTAGTAACATAGCTTTTTAAACAATAATAATATGCAATGGCATGAAATAACAACAAATGTAGCTGCCACATTGCAAAGTGGTCTTGATCATCAGGGTTGCGCTGGTGACGCATGTTCTTTTAATGAAGGTTCTATCTCTGGATCTTCTGCTTGGTCAAAGACACATCATTTCGGGTGGCCATCCTTTTAAAACCACAGGACCGTAAGGAGCAAGTCAATTTCCCTTACTGGGCATTTTCTCTAGGCTGTGGAGGAAGAACATGACATGGCTGATAGTGGCAGCACCCAGGATGGTATTACATATCTGGGGAGAGCTTGTATGGTGATCCTCAGTTGTGCATGTGCGACAGTGTACAGTATACCTGCACACTAGGCTGTCTGGACATTTTATTCCTACTTTCTCTTTATTTTTTGTATGTGCCTAGTATGCTACCTCATATTTTATCATTTTATATTTATGTTTCTAATAATGTTTGTTATGTACTGTATGTTACAAAAATACTATCAAGACAAATTCCTAGCACACATTAGTGTATCTGGCCAATAAAGTGAATTCTGAATCTGATTCTGACTCTGATCTGCTTTAGGAAACTTAGGAAGTATACTAGCAGTATAGTGAAGTCAGCAATGGCAGGCTGAACAATAAACATTTTTTCCATTACTAAGTCATGAGGAGCCAGGGCTTTTTCCAGCAGCACAGGGTGCAAGACAAACACAAATGCCAGTCCATTTTTGTGTTCACTCGCTACAGGCCAGTTTATAGAGTGAGCTCAATTTGGAAATTGAAAAGAAACCCATGTGGATACTAGTACAATGTATTAAATCTACATAGACATAGAGCAATCCAGGAAACAAACTCAGGTCGTTAAGGCCATGTTGATTTCTAACTACTTTGTTACTATGTCGTTCTCATAAAACTATGTTTAGGAAAATATTTAAAGTATGAATTGCTTTTCTAAAACTTTTATGATATTTTCATGTACATAAATGTGATTTTTATCATTTTGATCTAATGACAAAGACTGTCTACTGTAATTGTTCAAAGAGAGGCAAACAGAAATCTAAATTGACCATTTCTGTCTTTACAGATTGGCTGTATATAAAATTAAAGAAATCTTGACATTTCCTTCAAACTTCAGGGTCTGCTTTATTTATATGCATAACATGAAGCACATATAAAAAAAAATGTAAAAATTATTCAGATTACCTCAAAGGATAAACAATACATTTCATTCATCTACAGTACAAATGCTCTAACCTTCATTTGATTTCATACTTACTTTTTTTATTTAATCACTAAAATAACACTTCACTTTCATTCTTTGTTCCCAGGTGACAGTTGCAGTGGCAACATGATGAACTAGACACACCAGGTGTATTTCCGGCTGCTCCTGGGGAATTCTGAGAAGCTTCCAAAACAATTGAGATAGCAGATTGGCCTTAGCAGATTCTGGGTCTGACCTGAGTTTTCTCACAGTGGGCTATGCCTGGTACACCACACCATGGGAAATGTCCAAAGGACATCCTAATTACATTCCCAAACCACCTCTTTATCTGAACAAGCAACAGTTCCTTTCAGACGTCCTCTCGTTTTGATGAGCTCATCACTAGAAGCAATCTTATTTAGACCACTTGTACTTACTAACTAATTCTTTCAAGGACTACTCAGACCTGGCAACTAGAAGTGATGATGTTAGTTTCAGGTGACTGGAAAATTGAAATTAAATAGAAAGTTTTATTTGAAGAATTAGCTCCTACTTCACCAGTGCAAACCTGTACAGAATATGAAAATCTGCTGTTGTTGCTGCTGCACGATTCATTTAACAATCTAATGACTAACAGAACTGTCACAAGTGAACAACTCCCAGGTACTTGAACCTCTTTACTTGGGGCAGCTTCTCAACCCAAGCCTCATGACACTCTTTCCTGTGAAAGAACCATTACCTTAGACTTGGTGGTGCAAATACCATTCTGACCATATCATACTTAGCTGTAAATGTTCCAGTGCACACCAGAAAGCATAATCTGATAAGGGCAAAAAGACAACATCTACAAACAGCAGAAGTGCAACAGTTAAGGCAAAGAAAGGAAAGCTTGACTTTTTGCTCAGCAGGAGGAACAGAGATCATTTATTTGTTGGAAAAATCTGCCATCAAGGAGAACAGGATATTAATTATAGAGCAGGATATTAACAAAACCCAATGCTAACTACAGAAGTCCTGTTAACAGTGATGGTGATAATATGCACTGAACATTCAAATTAAACATTTTGAAGCATATACTGTACAATCACTGTATTTTCTGAAAATCTCCTAAATACAGATCAGGTTGCTATTAGCTATCTGTACCAGACAGCCATATTAAAAACAGCTCATTATATTTATGTAGACATTGTTATCATGTACATACATGGCAGATTTAATCTGCAGCTGCCTTGCTGAACAAGGAAGTCTCTTTGCTTGAGGAGGATTTTTGGATACTTGACATACACAAATATTGCACAAATAATCTTCCACTGCTCTCAAACTAGGTACTCTTCAAGCCTCAGAAGCTCCTTGATATCATACTGTATCAATGAAAAAGAAAGAAAAAGACAAGAAAACAAGACAAACCACAGGCAAAATTCAGCATCCATATTGACTTGACTTAAGCCTAATCATGCACACATAACTCTTATTCCACTAATACGGTGGCCAGATGGCTTGCAGCAGTAAGCTCAGAACCCCATAGTTTTGTGGCACCTTCCATAACATGCCACAATGCACATATTCTTTTTTTTTTTTTGAGTCCACAGAAAGCATCTGGGGTTGTAAATTTCTATAACATCTCAAATATATGTTCAAGGACAAAGATTTTTGATAGAGTATAACGACCAGGACAGAATATGCATTCCTCCTTCTGGATTTATCATCCAATTATTGAATGGAGTCTTTGTTCCAGTACATGAGAATATGCTTTTCCATTGGAAACTAAAGAGTCCAACTTTGAGGAGAGGCAGTGTCCCTTTGTTCCATGCAACACTGAAAAAGCATGTTAGCCAAAAAAAAATACATATTATCAAGTGCTTTTAGCATTGCTGGTCATCTGTCATCTAACTAACCCCATGTATTTGCTATTATAGGCTTTTGAGGTACAGGTTCAGAAATGAGCCCAACTACAAACACTGATTTCAAAGTTCTTCTGCTTCTCAGAAATATCCCCAATTCAGGTCAACATTTTCCACCCTTACTGAGAAAAGTCAGGGCAATGATCTGCCTACACTTCTTCAGTCATTTGATTGGTTTTCCAGAATCTCTCCAAGACTCCTAAAAAGTAACTCTCAATGGTTTCATCAAGGGTGCTTATGCATAGGCCTTTGCTTTAGCAGCTACTGTAGCTGCCTCCTTTTTGGTTTGCCAGTAACTAATATTCAGATCCATAGTCATTCCTGCCAGTATAACAAAGATGGTGACTTCTTGTCACTTGTGTCCACCAAAAGGTTGTAGGTTTGCCACTAAAACAGGCAACAATAGTCATTAGACCACAACTACTTAATTGTCTCTTTTCAACCAATATCTCAAATAGGATCCATTCCCCTTTAGTTGACCCTCTCTTTAGTTGAAGGAGCATCTCTTCAGAGATGAGAGTTGAATTCATCACAAACAAAAGCCATGCACAAGTTGTTCCCAATGTCCTCACTATCCATTTACAGTGTCTAGATCTGTTCAGGGTTTTTTCTTTTGATCTGAGCCAGCTCAACACCAAGTGATTAACACCAGTTGAAAGCTCAAAAATATACACCTTTAGGTGATTTCTGTAGTGTGAATCATTGACCTTTGGCAAAAACTACTCTGGAACCAGCTAGGTTTAAGGCTAACCTTATGCTTGAACATGATGGTTGTTATGGACAATCCATGACTAATACAGAAATACAATAAAAATTCCATGGTCAGATTCATATTGGACAGGCTGGTACTTTAAGCATGACACTCCAGGTTTCCCCATCATTCCCAATGAGAGTGATGAAGACTTAAAGTAGGACTACAGATATAGCAGATGATACTGGCTTCTAAAAAGACCATATAATATTAACTGTTCAGCCTACACATGTGAACAGTCAAAGCTTTTCTCTCCCCATCACAGAATCTTACTGAGATGACACTGTCATCCCCTAGAACAAACTAACTGTACAGCATCCAGCTTGTGGTATCTTTGCATGGTCTTCAGCCATGGGGTACATTTACAGTAGGAGTGATATCAAACTGGATACATAAAGAAATCGGGTGTCATTGCTTCGAGAAAATGTAGGTCCAATTATGTTCTTGACCAGTTGTTACCAGTGTGGACCACCGGGGTGCGTATGGTCGCCCCAACCCGACATAGACAGGCAGACACAAGTTCTGTTTAGTCCAACACACATGGTTTCTTTACAGTTGGGGAGTGTTTTCTCTCTCCCCACAGCACAGTAAGCAAGTACGATTCACAGTCTTTACTCTTCTCTTCTCTCTTCCTTGTTTCGTCTTTCCACTTTCCCTCCCTCTCAAGCAAGCTTCATCCACCTCCTCCCGACTGTGGCTCCCCGAATAGAGAGAGGCGTCTCCTTTTGTTCAGGTCCTGGGAGCGTTCCAGGTGGATCATCAGTGTTACCTGGAATCACTCCCGGGTGTGATAGAAGTCCACCATAACGCTCTGCAGCTCCCCCTGGCGGCCCCCACAGAACCCAACAGGGCTGTACCAAACTCCAGCTCCTAAAATGCCCTGAGGGAGTCCGTGGTACCACAGCCGCCCAGGAGGGCTGCCCTCTAGCGTCCCATGGAAGGTATTGCCTCAGTGAAGCTCTCTCCCCTGGTCTTTCCATTCTGTTGGTGTCCCGGATTTTAGTAATTGACCTCTCTGAAAAATGTCTAAGTATTTATGCAATGTACTACCTTTACAAATGAAAACTTATTAGTTATTAATATACTGTAAATTACACTTTAAATTTACATTTTAAATTACCCTCCTTTAACCGTCACCTTATCGTGGTGGAGGGGTTTGCGTGTCCCAATGATCCTAGGAGCTCTGTTGTCCGGGGCTTTATGCCCCTGGTAGGGCCACCCAAGGCAAACTGGTCCTAGGTGAGGGATGAGACAAAGAGCGGTTAAACAAACCTCCTATGAAGAAAAAACATTTTGGACGGCGTTTTCCCTTGCCCGGACGCAGGTCACCGGGGCCCCACTCTGGAGCCAGGCCTGGAGGTGGGGCTCGATGGCGAGCGCCTGGTGGCCGGGCCTGCACCCATGGGACTCGGCCGGGCACAGCCCGAAGAGGCAACGTGGGTCCCCCTTCCCATGGGCTCACCACCTATGGGAGGGGCCAAGGAGGTCAGGTGCAGTGTGAGTTGGGTGGTGGCCGAAGGCGGGGACCTTGGCGGTCCGATCCTCGGCTACAGAAACTGGCTCTTGGGACGTGGAATGTCACCTCTCTGAAGGGGAAGGAGCCTGAGCTAGTGCGCAAAGTTGAGAGGTTCCGGCTAGATATAGTCGGGCTCACCTCGACGCACAGCTTGGACTCTGGAACCAATCTCCTTGAGAGGGGCTGGACTCTCTACCACTCTGGAGTTGCCCCCGGTGAGAGGCGCCGAGCAGGTGTGGGTATACTTATTGCCCCCCAACTTGGAGCCTGTACATTGGGGTTTACCCCGGTGGACGAGAGGGTAGCCTCCCTTCGCCTTCGGGTGGGGGGATGGGTCCTAACTGTTGTTTGTGCGTATGCACCGAACAGCAGTTCGGAGTACCCACCCTTTTTGGAATCCCTGGAGGGGGTGCTAGAGGGCATACCTTCTGAGGACTCCCTCGTTCTGCTGGGAGACTTCAATGCTCACGTGGGCAATGACAGTGAGACCTGGAAGGGCGTGATTGGGAGGAATGGCCCCCCTGATCTGAACCCGAGCGGTGTTTTGTTATTGGACTTCTGTGCTCGTCACGGATTGTCCATAACGAACACCATGTTCAAGCATAAGGGTGTTCATATGTGCACTTGGCACCAGGACACCCTAGGCCTCAGTTCGATGATCGACTTTGTGGTCGTGTCGTCGGACTTGCGGCCACATGTCTTGGACACTCGGGTGAAGAGAGGGGCGGAGCTGTCAACTGATCACCACCTGGTGGTGAGTTGGCTTCGATGGTGGGGGAGGATGCCGGTCAGGCGTGGTAGGCCCAAACGTGTTGTGAGGGTCTGCTGGGAACGTCTGGCAGAGCCCCCTGTCAGAAGTAGCTTCAACTCCCACCTCCGGCAGAACTTCGACCACATCCCGAGGGAGGTGGGGGACATTGAGTCCGAATGGGCCATGTTCCGTGCCTCTATTGTTGAGGCAGCTGACCGGAGCTGTGGCCGTAAGGTGGTCGGTGCCTGTCGTGGCGGCAATCCCCGAACCCGCTGGTGGACACCGGCGGTGAAGGATGCCGTCAAGCTGAAGAAGGAGTCCTACAGGACCCTTTTGTCCTGTGGGACCCCGGAGGTAGCTGATAGGTACCGGCAGGCCAAGCGGAATGCGGCTTTGGTGGTTGCTGAGGCAAAAACTCGGGCGTGGGAGGAGTTTGGGGAGGCCATGGATAATGACTTTCGGACGGCTTCGAGGAGATTCTGGTCCACCATCCGGCGTCTCAGGAAGGGGAAGCAGTGCAGTGTCAACACTGTATATGGTGGGGATGGTGCGCTGCTGACCTCGACTCGGGACGTTGTGGGTCGGTGGGGGGAATACTTCGAAGACCTACTCAATCCCATTAACATGCCTTCCAATGAGGAAGCAGAGCCTGGGGACTCAGAGGTGGGCTCCCCCATCTCTGGGACTGAGGTCACCGAGGTGGTCAAAAAACTCCTTGGTGGCAGGGCCCCGGGGGTGGATGAGATACGCCCGGAGTTCCTCAAGGCTCTGGATGTTGTAGGACTGTCTTGGCTGACACGCCTCTGCAACATCGCATGGACATCAGGGACAGTGCCTCTGGATTGGCAGACCGGGGTGGTGGTCCCCCTCTTTAAGAAGGGTGATCGGAGGGTGTGTTCCAACTACAGAGGGATCACACTCCTCAGCCTCCCTGGAAAAGTCTATTCAGGGGTCCTGGAGAGGAGGGTCCGTCGGATAGTCGAGCCTCGGATTCAGGAGGAACAGTGTGGTTTTCGTCCTGGTCGCGGAACAGTGGACCAGCTCTATACCCTTAGCAGGGTCCTGGAGGGTGCATGGGAGTTTGCCCAACCAGTCTACATGTGTTTTGTGGACTTAGAAAAGGCATTCGACCGTGTCCCTCGGGGAATCCTGTGGGGGGTACTCCGAGAGTATGGGGTACTGGCCCCCCTGATAAGGGCTGTTCAGTTCCTGTACGATCAGTGCCAGAGCTTGGTCCGCATTGCCGGCAGTAAGTCGAACCCGTTTCCAGTGAGAGTTGGACTCCGCCAGGGCTGCCCTTTGTCACCGATTCTGTTCATAACTTTTATGGACAGAATTTCTAGGCGCATCCAGGGTGTTGAGGGGGTCCGGTTTGGTGGGCTCAGGATTGGGTCACTGCTTTTTGCAGATGATGTTGTCCTGTTTGCTTCATCAGGCCGTGATCTTCAGCTCTCTCTGGATCGGTTCGCAGCCGAGTGTGAAGCGGCTGGGATGAGAATCAGCACCTCCAAATCCGAGACCATGGTCCTCAACCGGAAAAGGGTGGAGTGCCCTCTCAGGGTTGGTAGCGAGAACCTGCCCCAAGTGGAGGAGTTCAAGTATCTCGGGGTCTTGTTCACGAGTGAGGGAAGAATGGAGCGTGAGATCGACAGGCGGATCGGTGCGGCATCCGCAGTAATGCGGGCGTTGCATCGGTCTGTCGTGGTGAAAAAGGAGCTGAGCCGCAAGGCGAAGCTCTCAATTTACCAGTCGATCTATGTTCCTACCCTCACCTATGGTCATGAGCTATGGGTAGTGACCGAAAGAACGAGATCGCGAATACAAGCGGCTGAAATGAGTTTCCTCCGCAGGGTGTCTGGGCTTTCCCTTAAAGATAGGGTGAGAAGCTCAGTCATCCGGGAGGGGCTCAGAGTAGAGCCGCTGCTCCTCCGCATCGAGAGGAGTCAGATGAGGTGGCTCGGGCATCTGATCAGGATGCCTCCTGGACGCCTCCCTGGTGAGGTGTTCCAGGCACGTCCAACCGGGAGGAGGCCCCGGGGAAGACCCAGGACACGCTGGAGGGACTATGTCTCTCGACTGGCCTGGGAACGCCTTGGGATTCTCCCGGAAGAGCTAGAAGAAGTGGCCGGGGAGAGGGAAGTCTGGGCATCTCTGCTCAAGCTGCTGCCCCCGCGACCCGACCTCGGATAAGCGGGAGACAATGGATGGATGGATGGATGTAAATTACACTGAATTTTAAGTTTTTAGCTTAGCTTCCAAATTCTAATTACTTAGCTCCTCTTGCTCAGGTTTTGGTAAAAAATAAGTGTGTCATCTCCAATTCACTTCTCAGACACTGAGGACACATGGCGGTATGTTAGTTAGTTAGTTGTCATTCAAGTCAAGAAAACAGTATACAAATTGATTTCTCAATCACGCACAAAAAACACAGTATAATTAGCAGTATGCTATGGCAATATCCAAGAAGAAGCTGCTTGACTGACAAATTACATTCTCAAATTCATCTTAATTTAATCCTTGTTCTAAACAAGTCTGTCCGATTAAAGTTTGCGTAAAGTATAATTTTCCTGCATTGGGTACAATGTTTCAAGATCTAATAGACAAGAAGGATCACAATATTTTTTGTGGTTGTTATACCACTCATAGTAATTGCATGATAGAGGCAACCTTTCCAATAAGAAAATCTTTGCTGAAGAAGTCAGTTAAGCAAAGGTGACTAAACAAGTAGAAAAAAGCTGAACATCATACATGTGCCAATGTAAAAAGCAAAAATTATCTGTTAATGATAGAGCGCTCATCCTAAAATGCAATTCTTGAATGCATGCCTCTGGCTTCATAAGAAGTTATCAATAGCACTGGAAGAGCAGAGAAATGGTGTGGACATCAATAGTAGTAAATCATGAGAGACCTTTTTCAACCATAACTGCAAAAAAGCACGGAATAAAGAACATAACTCTGAAATCTGAAAGGAGTCAAGGATCTGGAGGACCTTCTGTTTAACTGTGCATGAAATCAGAGTTGGTGTTTAAAGTCTGGATGTAAACATTTACGTTGTCATTGGTTCACCCAGAATATGTGCAATGAGACAACAGAGGTCTGTAACCCAACACGAGCCCAAAAGGCCCTGTCAAAGCTTCGGGGTTTGGATCACTTTTGAGCCCATTCTTAATATTAAACATTGGGCTCGGACTGGGTTTGAGTTTTTTTATACAAGCTTTTTTTTTTTATAGCCCCCTTTCTTTTTTAATTTTCACTTTGTAATTTTGCATTCCACCACCTCACTATGGAATAATTATGACCTTCTTGTAACAAAGGAGAAGCAACTCTCTGGTTATGTACAGTGTTAAGCATGTGAGGTACAATAGCAAAGAACTGTAGACCACAGGTGCAGTCACTCAGTTTTGAAGTATTAATCGGTCTGAAGCAAACATCCATGTCACAGTAGTTTTTTGTACCTGTCAAGTTAGTAACAGCTCCTGTCAAAGCAAATATTTCTGGTAAATGCGTAACCTTTTACTTTTGGGACATTAGACCATGGTAGAAGAAAAAAAGATTTATTGATCTAGCACAGGAACTTAAAAATTGGGAGCTAGCCATGATCGAGTTTCAGCAAAACCTGTGCAACCATATCGCTTCCACCATCTCTAGTAAATGTAAGGAGATTGCAATGCTGAAAAGACAGGATTTTGTCAGAGAGATATCAGAGATCATGTCTGATAATAATTTCGGAATGACCACAGACTTGTGGACAGAAGTTTTTTGAAATGTCAATTATCTGAAAATTACCTGCTACTATGTCACACCAGAATACAAGCTTAAAAGCAGAGTGCTTACCACTGCAAATTCCCCCTCGAAGAAGCAAAAACAGGTGACAACAATACAGAGAAAGTTGCATGAACAGCTTGTGCATGAGCTTGGATTTGATACTGCTGTTATGAACAGAGTTGTCTGAGTAACTGATCAAGGACCAAACATAATTTCCAAACTCACACTCTGTTGTTACCTGGACTGGCAGGATAATGTATACAACACCATTCTCAGGCATGCACTAGATGTTAACGAGCTTTCCGATATTGTCCCAGAAAATGTAGAAACATTGCTGGCAGTGAAGGCCTTAGTGAAATACGTGAAGAAAACAGGTGTAGTAAGCCTCCAGACAAAATCAATAAGGCAGATGTCAGACACCAGGTTTAGTATAGTTTTTCTCATTTCTCAGTCAGTCAAGGATATGTACATTGAGCCGTGGGGAAACCCAAAGAATTGAAAACATAGCTCTGGATGTCCTAGACTTCCTTCTAGAATTTCTTCACCCATTTTGGCAGTCTCAGAGGGAACTTGAAGGCAATCCATGTGCTGTGCTTAATCTGGTTGTATTATGGCATGTGAGACTTAAACTCCATTTCAAACCTGTGGACACAGACAGCCCACATCAATCAATAATCCACAAAAGACATCTAGAATGGACAGAAGCTGTGCAAGCTTACTGTTAAGAATGCAACGTATAGTTGTACATGAGAAAAGCAATCTTGCCTCAAATCAATGGCAACCTTTTGTAGGTCTATGAACTTATAATAAATAAACGAACCACACGCCGTGGCGCAATTTTAGGGGCTTCGCCTCTAGCGCTGACGTCCGAGGGTCGATTCCCGTATTGGAGTGAAGTGAGTGGGTGGTTACCTACCAGGTAACGCTTATGGTTGGCCAGCAAGTCAGGTAACATCAGCCACGGTGCCTTCAGTTGTGAGAAGCAGATCATAGAATGGATGAAAATAGTTTACTGTCAAATAATGCAAAGAGTACGCGACACCTGTTTCCCCCTTATTCTCATCAGGCGTACACACTCATTGCACTCGCTTACGGTAATCGAACGTCGGACGTCAGCGCTAGAGGGGCTTCGCAGCGGTGAAGTATTGCTTTTAAATTTAATTAAGAAGAAAAGAAAACCTTTTTAAATTAAGTCTTAAAAAGAGGTGTAAAGATATTGACAATAAGCTACGCAAACCCACCAAGACATGCAATCGTTTAAATCAAGGCGCAAGTCGAAAAACACCATCCCATAATATTAGTTAACGATTAACACATTTGTATATGTATTGTAAGCATACAATACAACTGATAATATGTTGCGCTTATTTATCTGGTGTACTGACATTTTTGCGCGTTTAACGGCTGAAATCTAACGTGGTTTGTGCCCTTCAGAATGAAAAGAGTTTGCATTTACCTTTTTAATAAAAGGCGAGCTTTTAAGCCTGAGAAATCACCCCGTAAATGCACACGTTTAATTGCACATGTGTTAATATGTATGCTTACACAGTATTAAAAGACACTCAACAAGTACACAGTATTAAAAGACAGTCAACAATTAACGTCATTTACCTTCGTTCCCGCCTCCTCCATTAGAGTATATGGACAAAAAACAGGTTGCAGTTATGACCATTACACGTAGAATTTCGAAATGAAACCTGCCTAACTTTTGTACGTAAGCTGTAAGGAATGAGCCTGCCAAATTTCAGCCTTCTACCTACACGGGAAGTTGGAGAATTAGTGATGAGTGAGTCAGTCAAACAGGTTCCAGTTATGACCATTACGCGTAGAATTTCGAAATAAAACCTGCCTAACTTTTGTAAGTAAGCTGTAAGGAATGAGCCTGCCAAATTTCAGACTTCTACCTACACGGGAAGTTGGAGAATTAGTGATGAGTGAGTCAGTCAAACAGGTTCCAGTTATGACCATTACGCGTAGAATTTCGAAATAAAACCTGCCTAACTTTTGTAAGTAAGCTGTAAGGAATGAGCCTGCCAAATTTCAGACTTCTACATACACGGGAAGTTGGAGAATTAGTGATGAGTGAGTCAGTCAAACAGGTTCCAGTTATGACCATTACGCGTAGAATTTCGAAATAAAACCTGCCTAACTTTTGTAAGTAAGCTGTAAGGAATGAGCCTGCCAAATTTCAGACTTCTACCTACACGGGAAGTTGGAGAATTAGTGATGAGTTAGTCAGTCAGTCAGTCAGTGAGTCAGTGAGGGCTTTGTTTTTTATTAGTATAGACTAGCAAAATACCCGCGCTTCGCAGCGAAGAAGTAGTGTGTTAAAGAGGTTATGAAAAAGTAAAGGAAACATTTAAAAAATAACGTAACATGATTGTCAATGTAATTGTATTGTCATTGTTATGAGTGTTGCTGTCATATATATATATACATATACACATATACACACACATATACAGATATATTATATATACATATACACATATATTTTTTATATATATATTTTTTATATATATATATATATATATATATATATATATACACATACATACATACATACATACATACATATACACACATAGATGCACTTACAATAACATAGAAATCAATATAAACAACATTAACATCATTATCATATGAGAATATGAAGTAATATATAAGAAGCACATTTCATATAAATATAATTATTAAACAGTAAAATCTTCTTCTATAATTTGCTACCGTGGCTTTTCGTTGGTCTGTCCAGGATTTTAAATCACATGTAGCTTGCAAACCGTTTCACGTATTGACTTGAAATCTGGTACACATATAATACGTCACGTCTGCTATCCGCTTTATGGGTGTTGATTGTATTACTCTTTTTATGTTTATTTTATTTTAGAATCAACTCCTATCTGCGCACACCAGGGCGGCCGTGGGCAGATGCGTATGGTGTATTCACTCCATGTTATCGTGCATTGCGCTGTCACTGGTATTTTGATAAAAGAATTTGAACAATATATAAGAAGCGTATAAATTATTAAACAGTAAAACATTAACATTTAAGAAGTAAAGTTACATTGAGTACTACTGCAGTGCCTTCGGGTATACCTCATTTTTTCTTTGCCCATTACATGC
The DNA here is from genome assembly GCF_900747795.2 of Erpetoichthys calabaricus. NCBI lineage: Eukaryota > Metazoa > Chordata > Cladistia > Polypteriformes > Polypteridae > Erpetoichthys > Erpetoichthys calabaricus. Next base: position 136,354,322 of record NC_041396.2, on the reverse strand, counting down.
TTAAATGTATACATTTTTTGGTGTACCTACCCGAGAACACGCGACATATAACCGACCGTGGGAGAAGCATGGATTTTAAACACGCGTTGAGTTCATCTGCTGGTCTCCCTCGTGGAATAACTGGTAATGTTTGACTAAAATCTACAGCGAGTAAAACGACATTACCTCCTTTTTTTTTTTTACGATCTCTGAGATCTTGCGTTTTTCGGTTCAAGGCTTCATAAGCTCTTTTATGTTCCATGGTGTACTTAATAAGTACTAATTATCCCAAAGCCATCATCTTTGAATGTTGCAAGACTTTCGCCTTGTATGTAGATCGGGGTAATTACATTCATTGCATTCCTAGTCTGAATCACAATCTGATTGTATGGGTGGTTACCTGGCACTGTAGGGTTGCCACCCGTCCTTTAAAATACGGAATCGTGCCGCGTTTGAGAATGAAATTGCGCGTCCCGTTTTGAATCAATACTGGACGGGATTTATCCCGTATTTTTTTTATAATTTTTTTTTTAAAGCAGCGTCTCATGCAAATCATCCCACACGCATTTTATGAAGATGCCTCCTTTCCTAGTTTTGATTGGGTAATACTTGATGTCATCGTTAGTTTGATTGGTGTTTTTAACTGTCCAGTGAGGAGGGCGTGTCTTTTAAGTAGAGTCTGCAAAGTGTTGGCACTGAGATGTGGCATCAGCGCCATAGTTGAAGCCCCTAACGTTGCGGTCAGCAAGTCGGCTAACATCCGCCATGTGCCGTCTTTCAGTTGCGAGAAGCAGATCATAGAATGGTTGAAACTGTTGCCCCTAACGTTGCGCCACGGCGTGTGGTTCGTTTATACCTCGTGTCTTCTCATTAAACTTTTATCTCGCTAATATGTTATTGCAATCCGCAGCGGGAGCGTTTCTATAAACTTAATTTAAAGTTACGTTTTACACCTGCTTTGTTTCCCTTATGAACATGCTTGTATGCTTAACTCGCTCCGTTCTCAATTGTTTAATTAATTTTTTGCTCTTCGCTGTTTGCGGCTGTTCCTCCATTTCCCCCTACTTCGTTCTTTTATCTCGCGAATATGTTATTGCAATCCTTAACGGGAGCGTTTCAATAAACTGATTGAAAATAGTTTTGCATTTACCTTTTTAGTAAAAGGCGAGCTTTTAAGCCTGAGAAATGACCCTGTAAATGCACACGTTTAATTGGACATGTGTTAATATGTATGGTTACACAGTATTAAAAGACAGTGAACAACGTCAGTTACCTTTGTTCCCGCGTTTGATAAAAGGTGAGCTTTTAAGCCTGAGAAATCACCCCGTAAATGCACACGTTTAATTGCACATGTGTTAATATGTATGCTTACACAGTATTAAAAGACAGTCAAAAATTAACGTCATTTACCTTCGTTCCCGCGTGTGACTCGTGCTGTAAATGTCTTCCTTGTTTTTAGTTCACGTGATTACGTAGGAGGCGTGATGACGCGATACGTGACTCCGCCTCCTCCATTACAGTGTATGGACAAAAAATATGTTCCAGTTATGACCATTACCCTTTGAATTTCGAAATGAAACCTGCCTAACTTTTGTAAGTAAGCTGTAAGGAATGAGCCTGCCAAATTTCAGCCTTCCACCTACACGGGAAGTTGGAGAATTAGTGATGAGTGAGTCAGTCAGTCAGTGAGTCAGTCAGTCAGTCAGTGAGGGCTTTGCCTTTTATTATTATAGATAACCTCTTTAACACACTACTTCTCCGCTGCGAAGCGCGGGTATTTTGCTAGTTTTTAATAAAACTACTGCAATATGTTGACACAAATAAAAGACTAACCTTATCTACAAGCAGTTCTTGCTGTCATATAAGTACATGTATCTAGTTAGTTACAGTAATAAGAGCGTAGAAAGCACAACGTGTCCAGCGTGTGGTCATCCAGGCTAGTGCGCACCTTCATGCAGAGTACACCAGCCACAGAGAAAGCACGCTCTGCTTCAACTGAAGTAGGTGGCACAGTCATCAGATACTGATACAATTGTTCTAAACAACACCCACACTTGCCATTGTTCTGAAACACTGCCATTTTAGCTTTTATTGATGCATTCAGTTTCTTGTCATCATTCTGTGATGGCAAGTTTCTTGGCACAGATAATGCGGATGCAACAGACTGACTCATTGCAATTTCAAGTTGCTGTTCAAAGCTGTTGTCTGATGAAGTGCAAACTGCAGCAATGGCGCCACCTTAATTATTTTCAACTATAACTCTGTTATTTCTTGATCGATTTTTACACTTTTACACGCTATATATGTGAGCTTGGCCGTTCCCGTTTTCACGGGAATTACAGCAGTTTAGGAATGAAAAATGTCTAGGAATGGATTCCCTAGTTGGTACCCTAGAGTGGCACATATCTTGGAAGAAGTCCTATCAGCTTTATTTGGATTTTAAAAAAATGACATAATAATAATAATAATAATAATACTACACGTTGTAATATCTTACATTTATATAGCATTTTTCTGGCTACTCACAGCGATTTTCATAGACATAGTTAAAAAAAGACAGTGTTAGCGCTTGATTTTTTTTTTTTTTAATTAAAAAATGTTCAATATTGTAGCCTAATTTTTCAGAACAGAAATAGAATTCTAAAGATTAGCTCCGGCCATGAAAATGAGTATCTCTGCCAGCTGACAGAACAGAGGGCCACAATAGAAAGGCAAGCGATACTAAAGGGTGCCTGTGAACTTTTAAAAGGGATTTTGAACAATTTTGCCTTTCCAGTGTTCATTTTAAAAGCAGCAGACAGGGGCCCAGATTTGTACAGCTCTGCTCCAGCCGTAGAAATTAGTGTCCCCTTCAATGGAAGGTACAGACCACCACAGTAGACATGAAAGTGATATAAAATTGTTCAAATACAAACTCAACCATTTTTACTGTTTAGCGTTTATGTTGTAAGCAGTATTCATGTGGCACACGTTTCTATGGCAAAGCCTCCACTGAGGAAATGAGCGCCCCCACCAGTGGATGAGTAAGGACATAGTAGACAAAAAAGTGATATAGAAGACTTCCTTCAATCTTTTTAAATGAATTGTGGACAGTTTTATAATTCCAGTATTAATTTTGCAAGTAGAAGACAGGGGACACACATTTCTACAGCATAGACCAAGCTGTGGAAATGAGTGTCTCCTCTGCTAGAAGGGATTAAGAGACACACTCAATATGAAAGTAAGACTGTCTGATAGGCTTATTAAAGAAACTGTACACAATTTTAACTGCCTGGTGTTCATTATGTAAAGGACCACAGCAGATAAGGAATGCCACGGACTGCTTCCTACAAGTTTTTAAAATACATTTGATGAGTTTTAATTTCCCATGAAAAACTGTGCACATAACTCCTATGTGTTTTATAGGATAATTGCACCTGCTGTGAAAATGAAATCCCTCTCTAATGTACAGGGGTGAAAGGGTGGTTGTGACAGGAAATTTATTTCTTTATTTATATAGAACTTAAAGTATTTCATTCCAATGGTTTTAATTACTCATATGGCGGAGGTGAAATTTGAGTTCAACAACAAAGCCTTTCCCTTAGATTTTTTTTTTCCTTTTTTATCCCCAGGAACAACCACCTGTGTAAATGTTTAAGAGCAAGCTTTCACTTATAGCATGACAATGGATGTATACATTTATTTTAACGAGCTGTCTTTTAAATGTCTTTGTAAAGTGTTACTGGGTGTTGAGCAATGAATTATTATTACTGATATTTTACTAAATTTTACTATCCATGTTTCTTTGTTGATGAGCCCCGTTGAAGATTTTTTTGGTAACAAGAACAGTAAACACACCAAAACGACTGAAAATATTGCTTTGAAAAAATATGACACAAAACAAGTCTGTGACGTAGATTCTATACCATTTTATAAGATTTTTATATCATTATTTTAATAATATATATACACTATACGTGAACTATAAATAAATACATGTATAATTTCATGCATTTTGACCAGTTTACATCTCAACTGGTTAAGAATTTGTATATAATCAACTTATACGAACCTTTACTTCAATAATATACACATTATGTTTGTATTGCGTGTGCACCTTGCTGTGTAATTATTTCAATGAACACATGGTATTGTCGAGCACATACTGTCCACATTTATACCCCACTACGTAGCAGCTGAATTTGATCACGCATTCACACGTATAATAATAATAGTAATTCCTTGCGTTTTTATAGCACCTTTCTTACTACTCAAAGCAATTTGTAAAAATAAATAAATAAATAAAATAACAGAAAGGGAGCCCCCCGGACACAAACCAGTGATCATTTAACAGCGAGTCAGCAATCTTACCCCTACCACCACCTCTTCCTGTTAGATAAGGCGCATTATAATTTTGAGTACTATTTTTTTATTTTAAACTGTCATAAATAAATTATATCAAAAAGGTTTTTTTAAAAAGCCAATTTGAAGCAAAGAGGGTAAATAATAACTTATTATTTTTTTTGTAAGTAAATCAAAAATATTTTTTGGGGTATGGCAGAATTTTACTTATTACTTTATTTGTGCCATGAGATGAAAAAGGTCGAAAATGGCTGGTTTAGATATATATACAGTACTGTGCAAAGGTTTTAGGCAGGTGTGAAAAAATGCTGTAAACAAAGAATGCTTTCAAAAATGGAAGTGTTAATCATTTATTTTCATCAATCAACAAAATGCAGTGAATGAACAAAAGAGATCTAAATCAAATCAATATTTGGTGTGACCACCCTTTGCCTTCAAAACAGCATCAATTCTTCTAGGTACACTTGCACACAGTTTTTGAAGGAACTTGGTTGGTAGGTTGTTCCAAACATCTTGTAGAACTAACCACAGATCTTCTGTGGATGTAGGCTTCCTCACATCCTTCTGTCTTTTCATGAAATCCAAGACACACTCGATGATGTTGAGATCAGGGCTCTGTGGGGGCCATACAATCACTTCCAGGATTTCTTGTTCCTCTTTACGCTGAAGATAGTTCTTAATAACAACAACAACATTTATTTATATAGCACATTTTCATACAAAAAGTAGCTCAAAGTGCTTTACATAATGAAGAGAAGAAAAATAAAAGACAAAATAAGAAATTAAAATAAGACAACATTAATTAACATAGAAAGGAGTAAGGTCCGATGGCCAGGGTGGACAGAAAAAACAAAAAAAAACTCCAGAAGGCTGGAGAAAAAAAAATAAAATCTGTAGGGTTTCCAGGCCACGAGACCGCCCAGTCCCCTTTGGGCATTCTACCTAACATAAATGAAATAGTCCTCTTTGTAGTTCGGGCTTTTCACGGAGTCACTTGATGCTGATGGTCATACAGACTTCTGGCTTTTAATCCATCCATCATTGTTGGAACATCATGGTGCTTTGGGTAGATGGTGGTGGCGCATGCCACCACCAACAGGACACCGGAAAAGGAAACAGAAGAGAGAGTAGGGGTTAGTACAGATTTTGAATGAATAGTTATTATAATGAATTAGATATACAGAGTATCAGGATTAAATTACAGTGAAGTTATGAGAAGGCCATGTTAAAATAATGTGTTTTCAGTAGTTTTTTAAAGTGCTCCACTGTATTAGCCTGGCGAATTCCTACTGGCAGGCTATTCCAGATTTTAGGTGCATAACAGCAGAAAGCCGCCTCACCACTTCTTTTAAGTTTTGCTCTTGGAATTCTAAGGAGACACTCAGTTGAGGATCTGAGGTTACGATTTGGAATATAAGGTGTCAGACATTCCGATATATAAGCCGGGGCGAGATTATTTAAAGCTTTATAAACCATAAGCAGAATTTTAAAGTCAATTCTGAATGACACAGGTAACCAGTGTAGTGACATCAAAACTGGAGAAATGTGTTCGGATTTTCTTTTCCTGGTAAGGATTCTAGCAGCTGCATTCTGCACTAGTTGCAAACGATTGATGTCTTTTTTGGGTAGTCCTGAGAGGAGTGCGTTACAGTAATCTAGCCGACTGAAAACAAACGCATGAACTAATTTCTCTGCATCTTTCGATGATATAAGAGGTCTAACTTTTGCTATGTTTCTTAGGTGAAAAAATGCTGTCCTAGTGATCTGATTAATATGCGATTTAAAATTCAGATTACAATCAACGGTTACCCCTAAGCTTTTTACCTCCGATTTGACTTTTAATCCTAATGCATCCAGTTTATTTCTAATAGCCTCATTGTATCCATTATTGCCAATCACTAAGATTTCAGTTTTTTCTTTATTTAATTTGAGAAAGTTACTATTCATCCATTCTGAGATACAAGTTAGACATTGTGTTAGCGAATCAAAAGATTTGGGGTCATCAGGTGCTATTGATAAATACAGCTGTGTGTCAATCAGCATAGCTGTGGTAGCTCACGTTGTGCCCTGAGATAATCTGACCTAATGGAAGCATGTAGATTGAGAAGAGCAGTGGACCCAGGATAGAGCCTTGTGGAACACCATATAGAATATCATGTGTCTTTGAGTTATAATTACCACAACTAACAAAGAATTTTCTCCCTGCCAGGTAGGATTCAAACCAATTTAAGACACTGCCAGAGAGGCCCACCCATTGACTAAGGCGATTCTTAAGAATATTATGACCAATGGTGTCAAATGCGGCACTCAGATCTAAGAGGATGAGAACAGATAAATGGCCTCTGTCTGCATTTACCCGCAAGTCATTTACTACTTTAACGAGTGCAGTTTCTGTGCTGTGATTTGTTCTAAAACCTGACTGAAATTTATCAAGAATAGCATGTTTATTGAGGTGCTCATTTAACTGTATAATGACTGCCTTCTCTAGAATTTTACTTAAGAAAGGCAGGTTAGAGATGGGTCTATAATTTTCAAGAGCTGAGGGATCGAGATTATTTTTCTTAAGTAGGGGTTTAACTACCGCAGTCTTAAGACAGTCTGGGAAGACCCCCGTATCTAATGACGAATTTACTATGTCAAGAACATTATCACTAAGCACGCCCGATACTTCTTTGAAAAAATTTGTTGGTATTGGGTCAAGGGCACAGGTGGAGGGTTTCATTTGAGAAATTATTTTATGTAAATCAGGTAAATCTATCCTAGTGAAAGACTTTAATTTGTTTATTATGGGGTACTGGGGTTTAGGAGGATCCTTAGTGTTGGGGAGATATACTATGTTATTTCTAATATCATTAATTTTTTGATTGAAAAATACAGCGATAGCCTCACAGGTTTTACTGGAAGTACTTAGGAGGCATTCCTTTGAGTTACCTGGGTTTAACAGACGATCAATTGTCGAAAATAAGACTCTGGGATTACTACCATTGTTATTTATAAGCTTAGAGAAATAGCAGCGCCTCTCAAGACGGACTGTGTTATCGTATTCTGTTATTTTAACTTTTAATATTTCATAGTCAATAGTTAGTTTAGTTTTCCTCCATTTACGCTCAGCTCTACGGCATGTTCTCTTTAAATCAGACACTCTTTGGGTCTTCCATGGTATAACAATGCTAGAAGATTTTTTAACTGTCTTTTCAGGTGCAACTAAGTCAACAGCAGCCCTCACTTTAGTATTAAATCTTTCCACCTTACTATTTACATTCTCCTCGCTATTATAGTTGGCACTATAAACGGACTGATTGGTTAGAATGTTTGAAAGTTTTAAAGCTGCTAATGAGTCAAAGAACCGTTTTTTAACAATATGCTTCTCATGAGTGTTTTCTATCATTATTTCTATATTAAAGAGTAGAAGAAAATGGTCTGATAGACCAATATCAATGACCTGCTTTATATCAACTTTTAGTCCTTTAGTAATTACTAAGTCTAACGTATGACCTGCTTTATGTGTAGGCTGATTAACGAGCTGTCTCAAATCAAGAGAGTCCAGGAGGTTCATAAATTCTTTTACTTTCTGGTCACATTGATTATCTATATGAAAATTAAAGTCGCCGACTATTAAGAGTGTGTCATAGTTCGTAATTAAGATTGACATCAAGTCAGAGAATTCCTCAAAGAAAGACGCGTTGAATTTTGGAGGTCTGTACACGGATAATACTAGAACGTGAGAATCTCCCTGAATAATAATGGCGAGATACTCAAAAGACTTGAATTTACCAAAACTGATATTTTTGCATTTTAACCTGCTTGAGTAAATGTTTGCTAGCCCTCCACCTCTCTTTCCTTGGCGATCAGCACGAGTAAAACTGTAATCCGGAGGCGCAGATTCGATTAAAACAGCTGCGCCATCTGAGCTAAGCCACGTTTCACTTAGTGCAATAAAATCTATTTTTTTATCATTAATAAGATCGTTGATAAAAAACGTCTTGTTAGTTAAAGCTCTAACATTTAATAGAGCCATATTCAATGTTTCGGAGGAGCAGAGATGAATACTATGTGCGTTATTGATATATGGAACAGGAATTAAGTTATTTTTATTAGCGCCGCTCTGCGTGTATTTTTTGTTTAATCTATGATATGTTTTTATAGTTTTAATACATTGTTCATCTAAAGTAGTAACTTTAATTAAATTATTGGTGTTTATGCCGTATTGCCTAGATTTTCTATGTGCATTAAGATTGGTTATTACAGTATTTATGTTGTGCACTTTTATGGAAGATTTTATTAAACAATTATCATGACCAAGCACAGGAGTGGCATTTCGGAAGGGGTTAAAAGCAGAGATAGATAGTCAAGATAAACAAATTACCTTGGATATGTTTTCGGAGAGGACCCGGGCGCCGAAGCTATTCGGATGCAGGCCATCTCGCTTGAAAAAACGCGGTCTTTCCCAAAAGAGGTCCCAGTTGTTGATGAAACCGATGTCTTGATTCTTGCAGAAGCCCTGCAGCCAGTTGTTTAAACCAAGCAGACGACTGTAGTACTCGTTTGATCGTCTGACGAGAGGGAGTGGACCCGAGATGAAGATCTTTGCCGATGGGGTCCTCTCCTTTGTGTCTTTAATTAATGCAGTGAAGTCTGCCTTGAGGATCTCGGACTGTCGGTGCCTTATGTCGTTTACGCCAGCATGTAAAACAATTGCTCCAACTGCCCTGTTCTTGTAGATCGCCGGCGCACGTCTCGTCACATCTCGGACACGAGCACCGGGAAAACAAGAAACAAAAGATTTTCTATTAGGGCAAGTGATATTGAGGTTCCTAACAATAGAATCACCTACCACTATTACATCACTAGGAGCTGAAGGCGAACTGGGGACGCTTAGAGGGTCAAACCGGTTCTGCGTTACGATGCTTGCCTGTGCCGATGGAGGTGTTCTGGCCTTGAACCCCCGCCTGCATTGCTGAAATACACCGAGGTCATCATCGGTGTTGCTCCTACGAGGGGCGGGGGTGAAGGTGACTTGAGCGGCACAACGCGGGGTTGATGTTACGCTGATAACAGATGGCGAGGACGGTTTATCCAACAGCCGAGCCTTCAGATCTCTGAGGTATCGTCGTCTGGACAGAAGTTTCTGAATCTGTTCATCGAGTGCCTGGAGTTCCTCGACTACAATTTCAACGCGATTCACCTCACTATCGGCCATTGTCCGCTTCTGTTTCTGCTTCCGCTTCCGCTTCGTGCCCTAGGAAGAATGAGAGAGAGATAGGTTAATGTCTTTGGCTGTATGTTTGGGGTCGTTGTCCTGCTGCAAAATAAATTTGGGGCCAATCATACACCTCCCTGATGGTATTGCATGATAGATAAGTATCTGCCTGTATTTCTCAGCATTGAGAACACCATTAATCCAACTCCATTTGCAGAAATGCAGCCCCAAACGTTCAAGGATCCTCCACCATGCTTCACTGTTGCCTGCTGACATTCATTATTGTACCGCTCTCCAGCCCTTTGACGAACAAACTGCCTTCTGCTACAGACAAATATTTCAAATTTTGACTCATCAGTCCAGAGCACCTGCTGCCATTTTTCTGCCCCCCAGTTCCTATGTTTTCATGCATACTTGAGTCGCTTGGCCTTGTTTCCACGTCGGAGGTATTGCTTTTTGGCTGCAACTCTTCCATGAAGACCACTTCTGGCCAGACTTCTCCGGACAGTAGATGGGTGTACCTGAGTCCCACTGGTTTCTGCCAGTTCTGAGCTGATGGCACTGCTGGACATCTTCCGATTTCAAAGGGTAATAAGCTTGATGTGTCTTTCATCTGCTGCACTAAGTTTCCTTGGCCGACCACTACATCTACGATCCTCAGCGTTGCCCGTTTCTTTGTGCTTCTTCAAAAGAGCTTGAACAGCACATCTTGAAACCCCAGTCTGCTTTGAAATCTTTGTCTGGGAGAGACCTTGCTGATGCAGTATAACTACCTTGTGCCTCGTTCCTGTGCTCAATCTTGCCATGACATGAAACTGTCTTCCACAACCTCACCTTGGTAGCAGAGTTTGGCTGTTCCTCACCCAGTTTTAAGCCTCCTACACAGCTGTTTCTGTTTCAGTTAATGACTGTGTTTCAACCTACGTGTGACATTGATGATCATTAGCTCCTGTTTGGTATAATTGGTTGATGATACACCTGACTATAATCCTACAAAATCCCTGATTTTGTGCAAGTGTACCTATAAGAATTGATGCTGGTTTGAAGGCAAAAGGTAGTACCACCAAATATTGATTTGATTTAGATTTTTCTTTTGTTCGCTCACTTTGCCTTTTGTAAATTGATAACAATAAACAATCATATTTATATGCTTTATAATATACTGGTTTGGATATATACTGTATAAATCAGTTCTGATAGATCAATTCAGATATATATATATATGCCGGTTCAGATATATATACATTGGTTTAGATATATATACACCGGTTCGGATATATATAAATCCATTCTGATAGATCGGTTTAGATATATATATGCCAGTTCATCCATCCATCCATCCATCCATTTTCCAACCCGCTGAATCCGAACACAGGGTCACGGGGGTCTGCTGGAGCCAATCCCAGCCAACACAGGGCACAAGGCAGGGAACCAATCCTGGGCAGGGTGCCAACCCACCGCAGGACACACACAAACACACCCACACATCAAGCACACACTAGGGCCAATTTAGAATCACCAGTCCACCTAACCTGCATGTCTTTGGACTGTGGGAGGAAACCGGAGCGCCCGGAGGAAACCCACGCAGACACGGGGAGAACATGCAAACTCCACGCAGGGAGGACCCGGGAAGCGAACCCGGGTCTCCTAACTGCGAGGCAGCAGCGCTACCACTGCGCCACCCTATGCCAGTTCAGATATATATATTATATATACATTGGTTTAGATATATATACACTGGTTTAAATATATATACAACGGTTCGGATATATATAAATCCATTCATATAGGTCAGTTTACATATTCTTTTCTGGTGTCAGTGCGTGCATGTGCGAGTGCTTATGCCTAAAAAAAGATCGTCCTGTCAAAATAAGAGACTCTTTCTCCTTCTTGATGTGAATCATCTTTAAATTAAATGCTGCCAATAAGGAATAATAGAAATCACCGCGCTGCTTTCTATCTTTGATGAACTAACATTTTATGGGGTGAAAATAATGATCGCCCCTGACAGATACACTTAATCAGTAGTTTGTGTGATCCATGATTTGTGAGTTTGAGTGTGTGTGTGTGTGTGTGTGTGTGTGTGTGTGTGTGTGTGTGTGTGTGCGTGTACATGCGTGTTTGTGGTTTTGTCAGTTTTACTATAAAAACAGTTAGACATCAGTTATTTGTGAAGCAGGGATATTCTGGTCATTCTGATCCCTGATCAACATTTAAAAGAAACAGAGCAACTCCAGTGTTTTCCTCCATAACATCCTTTTAGCAAATAGGATGGTAGCCATGATAAAGTGACACTCTGCTTTCCATCCCTTTTGTTTGACTTGCTCACCATGGAAGCTAATGCTGACTAATCGCTCTGAGTAGCCATCTGGCTATAAAGGCTTGGTGGGCAGTGAAATGCTGACAGCAACTTTGTTAAATTGACATTTTTCTAGTTTTGGAAAGAGACTATGCTTCTTAGGTCTCTTGAGGATTTGCAAGACATAAGAAATATTGGTACTGACATAATAAAAGAGTATTAAAATATGTAGAGCATCATATAGCACCTTCATTTATTCAGTTAGTTCTGAGACATGCAATGACAAATTATGTTCTTTAGTCGTTAGCCATTTATCAGTATAATCTATCTCTGGATTGTTCACTTTTTAAGTTGAAAACTTTTTCATGAACTTTTTTGTAACAGCTCTGTCCATAAAAACACCATCAACCCAAATAAAACATTTTAGTACTAAGACGGAATATCAAGAGTTCTGAACTAAATGGATGTCATTTAAACAGGCTAGGTAAAAACACCAGAAAAAAGAAGCTCAAAGCCATAATTCATTCTTGTCCTATTCATTATGAAACAGTATTTTATATTTTCATCATGTTCTCTTTGAAATGTGAGATTTTCTTTCCCTCTAACAAACATATCACTGACAAAAAATGCAAAATTGGCACCATAATGTCATGCATACATGTGCACAATAATGACGTGCACAGCAACATTTTGCCATGATCCTCCAATGCCCTTCTTGGATTGTGATAACATACATGCAATTTTTAACGAATAAGAAAAATTCAAAATATATAATTCTAAGAAGCAAAACTATAATTATGAGCATGAGGAAAAGTATGCTAAACAAAACATAAACACTAGGATCTTAATGCAAATTTTGTAGCCATGTTCTTGGCGTTGTAGAACTTTTCACACAGGGCAGCTTCAGGATTAAGACTCAAATAACGTTAATCAGGCACTATGTCTGAGGCTCTGCCTGTATTTACCTTGCACACAATGTGTCTTGGAATAAACAGAGTAAGGAAAACAGAACAAATTATTAAATAGTATTTTGCATCCTTTGATTGGCCAATATGGACATCATAAAAAATAAATGGTTTAAATGGTTTAAATAAATGTTTTTCTTTTTCTTGAGTATTTTCAAATTAGATTATGCGTTGAGCAGAATGTGAATTGTTGCAGCTTTTTAATTGAATCTCTCTGTCAGTTTAAACTAAAGAGCAAGCCCTATAACTGTTAAATTAAGTCATCTTGCCTAAAAAAGATGCCTGTCTTTACCTGTGAACGCATTAATTCTGATTGTGTGGGTGATCCTTTGTAAACAAATGCAGATGCTGACGTTATCAAGTGACATAGTTACTGACATCCTGTTTGCTCAAGGTTAGAAATCAATTTTGATTATTTAAAAGACACAGCAGGTTATAAAAGTATTTTAGTCTTTTACAGTAAAATCTGCCATGAGATTGGATATAGGTGAAGCAAATACAATATAAATATATGTATGTGTAAAAACGTGAACAAATTTTAAAAACGTGTAGAAATTTCATGCGGATTATATATATATTGTCACACACATGTGAATAGGAGGCAGCTAAAGGGCTTGAGTAATTGTAATACTACATCAGACCACGGGGCGGCAGGATGCGCTGACTGTCTTTCTCAGTTCCTTACAGACCATTCCCAGGAAATCCCACCAGGTTCTGGCACCTTGGATGACATCACTTCCAGTTCCTGCCCCAATGATGTCACTTCATCTACGGGCCTTTAAAGCCACCAGCTTACCTACAGTCTGGCAGTTCTGTTTTGGACTCGGTCTTGTGAACATCTCTGTTCAATTATTTAAAAACTTTCACAGCCGGGATACAATTTATGGGTGGCTGTCCCAAATCTTTATGATGACTGGAGTGAATTACTTGTTACTATATATATATATATATATATATATATATATATATATATATATATATATATATATGCAAACATGGTCATAAATATTTGTACTGTGACTTTTATACATACTATATAGCATTTTATATGCTGAAAAAACTGTTCAAAAAATGAAAGGAACACTTTTTAATCAGTGTATAACATCAAGACAATGAAACTTCTGGGATATTGATCTGGTCAGTTAAGTAGCAGAGGGGGTTGTTAAACAGTTTTAGCTGCTTTGGTGTTAATGAAATTAACAACAGGTTCACTGGAGGGGCAACAATGAGAGGACACCCAAAACAGGAATGGTTTAACAGGTGAAGGCCACTGATATTTTCCCTCCTTATCTTTTCTGACTGTTTTTTCCCTAGTTTTGCATTTGGCTACGGTCAGTGTCACTACTGGTAGCATAAGGTGATACCTGGACCCTACAGAGGTTGCACAGGTAGTCCAACTTCTCCAGGATGGAACATCAATATGTGCCATTGCCAGAAGGTTTGCTGTGTCTCCCAGCACAGTCTCAAAGGCATGGAGGGGATTCCAGGAGATAGGCAATTACTCTAGGAGAACTGGACAGGGCCATAGAAGGACCTTAACCCATCAGCAGGAATGGTATTTGCTCCTTTGGGCAAGGAGGAACAGGATGACCTACAAAATAACCTCCAGTAGGCCACTGGTATGAATGTCTCTGACCAAACAATCAGAAACAGACTTCATGAGAGTGGCAAGAGGGCCTGTCCTCTAGTGGGCCCTGCGCTCACTGCCCGGCACCATGGAGCTCAATTGGCATTTGCCATAGAATACCAGAATTGGCAGGTCCACCACTGGTGCCCTGTGCTTTTCACAGATGAGAGCCCTGAGCACATGTGACAGACATGAAAGGGTCTGGAGAAGCCATGGAGAATGTTATGCTGCTTGTAACATCGTTCTCCACGACTAGTTTGATGGTGGGTCAGTGATGGTTTGGCAAGCATATCCATAACCTCTACAGGCTAGACAACAGTACCTTGACTGCCATTAGACATCAGGATGAAATCCTTGGACCCATTGTCAGACCCTAAGCTTGTGCAGTGGGTCCTGGGTTCCCCCTGGTGCACGATAATTCCTGGCCTCATGTGGCGAGAGTATGCAAGCAGTTCCTGGAGGATAAAAGAATTGATACCATTGACTGGCCCCCACTCTCGCCTGACCTAAATCCAATAGAACACCACTGGGCTATTATGTGTCGGTTCATCCGTTGCCACCAGGTTGCACCTCAGACTGTCCAGGAGCTCAGTGATGCCCTGGTCCAGATCTGGGAGGAGATCCCCCAGAAAACCACCCATTGTCTCATTAGGAGCATGCTTTGACGTTGTCAGGCATGCATACAAGCATATGGGAGCCATACAAATTACTAAGTATGATTTTGAGTTGCTGCAATGAAATTTTAGCAAAATGGACTAGCCTGCCGCATCATTTTTTCACTTTGATTTTAGGGGTGTCTTTGAATTCAGACCTCTGTAGGTTGATAATTTTAATTTCCATCAAACGATGTGGCATCCTTTCATTCCTAACACATCGCCCAGTCCATATCAGTATAGATATCCAGTACGATTTTTTCAATTGAGATCTGATGTGTTTTCAAAGTGTTCCTTTAATTCTTTGAGCAGTATATATAAGGTTTGGTGGAACAATACTCATTTATTTTTACAAGAGTATTATTATTGTATGTAGTATTGTAGAAAAAAGATTTACGCTGCTTTTCCCTTTTTACTTCAGGCTAGCTTGAGAAACTTTAAATTGTAGATAGGAGCTAAGATTAAATGTTCATTAGCCCAGTTGTACAAGGCATAATAGGAAAAATAAAGTCGACGGTAACAGAGGACGTCCTTGCCGAGTACTACGTTTGAGTTTGAAGTAGTTTGAGATAATACAGACAAACATTCTGTAATGGTATAAACTAATTTCATCCATGCACATATGTTTGGACCGATCCCAAATTTGTGCAATATGGTGAATAGGTAGTCCCATTCAACAATGTCAAATTCATTTTCTGCATCCAAAGGTAATAAGATCTTTGTTTACATTAAACAAAAACCAATGAATAGAAGCTAAGTGTCTGCCTTTAATAAATTAGGTCTTGTGATATTAAAGAAGGAAGAACTTTCTCAATCCTTCAAGCTAGAACTTTGGAGAGTATCTAAACATAATTTTTTCAGAAGTGAAATTGGTCTATATTATGCACATTCTAGTAAATCCCTATTTTACTTTGGGATGACGGTAATTAATACTTGTCGAAAAGTTTGAGGTAGAATTTTGTCTATAGATTCTATAAATGTTCTACTAATGATAGTGGAGTTAATTTGTTTGTTTTTTTTTACAAAATTCCACTGGGTAACCATCAGGACCTGCTACTGTCACATTTTGGAGTGTATTTATAGCTCCACTAATTCTGAGAGTGTCAGATGTTTGTTCAGTTCCGCTGCGCTAAGAGTAATCTAGCTGTGGCATTTTCATTGCATCAAAAAACTCGTTAGATTGTGTCTTGTCTTCTTTAAACTGATTAAAATACAAGGAATTATAGTACTCCCTAAATGTGTGAGTTATTGTTTTATGGTCAATGATTTTATGTCCATCTGTGCTGGTAATTTCTATTATTGCATTTCGAACTTCTTGCTTGTGGACTAGTTGAGTTAAGATCTTAGTAGCCTTATCTCTGTGTTCATAGTAATGGTGTTGCAATTTAAAGATGTGCAGTTCCATTTCTTTTGTTGTCACAAAGTTAAATTCTGATTGCAGAACCTGTCTTATTGCATAAAATGCCTCATTTGGAGATCATTTCCATGCTCAAATCACAATGTATAAAACCAAATCTTGGAGTAAAACCATGTACATTTTCACACTAGCTCAAACTCTGGCATGTGCAAGTTCTCAGCTCGGTTTTGCAAACTGGTGGCATCCAGCGTCAAAGCAGTGTTTTTGTTCCAGTGTGGTTTCCCTTTCTTTTTTAGATTCACATCCCTGACATGGCTTTATCATATACACTGAAATTAACCACATATTGTTTATTAGTTTAAGGCATCTGATTGTAATTAACCTGTAACACTATAACAGTCCACAGAATAGCCAAACTATTCCAAATTCCATAGCTGCTTTAGCGTTGTTACTCTCACTACACCTTCTTCTTCTTCTTTCAGCTGCTCCCGTTAGGGGTTGCCACAGAGGATCATCTTTATCCATATTACTCTCACTGCACCACTCTGAGTATTTATATCACTGTATCTGAGTGTGGAATCACAGCTCTACAGCAGCTGATCGGAAAGAGAATTATTGGTGTACAGCATCTAGCACACGCTGCCTATTTGAACTGCTCTCATACGGCAAACGCTTCAGAGCCTTTCCTGTACTGACCTCTCGGTTCAGAAACAGTTTCATCCAAAGAACTAAAAACGCAATCAATCAGTCCATCAAGTGCTCCTTGTAGAACTGTTTGTACTTATAAGTACAATTACCTCACTGTAAACATGCGATACAGTTATAAAATTGCACAACCTGAGCCACTTTAGCACGTATTTACATATGATGACGATATCATTTTTAAGATGAAATGCAGCAAAATATGTTTATAATATTATACAGAGAAAACTTTAACTTCATTTAAATAATCTATTTTGTTAATTAAACATTTGCGGACATGGTGGCGCAGCGCTAGCAAGGAGTTGGCACCCCGTTCATGGATTGTTCCTGCCTCGCGCTGTATTCTTGCTGGGGCTGGTGCGACACTGGAAGGATAGATGGATAGAATAATTAAACATGTACTAAGAAGATATGTCAATGTTCCTTAAAAGTTGTGAAGAATTGGCGATCTCAGCTTATAGATGGCTTTACATCTATTACAGAGCTGATTGTGTGGCAATTGGGTATTTGGAGAAATAAAAGGAAGGACAGGAATAGTTAGTTAGTTAGTACGCTTGAGACAGTACTGCTGCAATAAATTATTTCATTGAAGGTCACGCATGGCACAGAAAGCATCTTGCGTGAGGCATGAACAATCTCTGGATGAGGCACCAGCTTGTCATATTCACTGCGCCACTGTGTTCCCATGTTTAATACATTCTTTAGTTCCTATCATCATGAAAATGATTTCAAGTATACATCTCAGTATTTAAATTATTCAGAGAACTGTAATACAGTATCATGAATGTAATGGATTCTGTGTCCTGTCGGAGGAAGAACACATATAAAACAAAGCATTTAACATGCTACTTTAGTTACGATGGGATTTGAGAAACTAGTAAATTAAACGATTTTAAGATGAAATTTACGATGTTCTACTTTAATGACAAAATAAACTATGTGATTAAAGTGGAAATTTCGAGATTAAAGTTGACATTTTGATCTTTTTTCCCAATGTGTCCCTATTTTTTTCTTTTCTCTGTACCCTAATAAGCTTTCATATGACACCCAGACAGTGGGCTACGACTCTCCTTTTCACAGGCGACTTTGATATCTGGCAACTTCTTTTTTATTTCGAGCACTGTGCGACTTTGTGAACTTGAGGTTTCGAGTTTCTCCGACACTCTATGTCACTCGATCAACTTCCTTTTGTTGTTTATACCACTGTTTAAACCAACAAATAGTATGTTTTTCCTTGCCTCCACTTGGTATTCGCTGAAATTCTTCTATTTCCCCCGTGCTTTTGCCATTGCCTTTTCACAGAACGCTGAGCTTAAAGGCTAGTTTTATTGATTTGCATAATTCTGGGAGGAGTTTGGGGAGTGGCAGCAGGTGCGTGCACGTGCGTTACTTTTCACACTGACAGGGATTTATGGAGCGGAACGCACAGATTTATGCATCTGGATTTTTTTGTGCAAACAAACATTTCCGCTTTTGTCCATACACCATGTTTTACTGTGAATTCTATGCACAGCGTTATGCATGAGGCCCCTGGAGTATTTTTGATTGGTTTTGGAAATTTTGCTGCTTAACTCTGATGCCTTCTTTGTATTTGTTATGGGAAAAATATGAAATAATCTGTCTTCTTAAAAACACCTTCAGAGTTTCCCAGAGTATTCCTGTAGAGACCTCTAAAAATGTGTTATTTCTGAAGATGTCTTATGATTGTACAGTCTAGATATATAGTTACAGTAAATGTTACATTACAGATAGGCCAAGTTACTGTACAAGCAGAACTGTTTGCATTACCAGGACATGATATGACTCATGTTTATATTGTAAATGATGTCAGTATTAGTTTATTTAGCTCTTTTACTGCTTCTTCCGGAGAACTAAAGACATAGAATTGGCCATCAACAATCACTTTCACTTTATCAGGAAACAAGAGGCTATATCTGATTTCTGCTTTGTGAAAACACTATTTAATTATGTAGAATGCAGCTCATTTGGCAGCTGTTGAAGGAGAGAAATCTGGAAAAATATGAATACAGTTATGTTTAAAAATGATCTCTATTTAAGAATCAACATCAAATTTCCTTTAACCCATAGTTTGTTGAATCGGACAATCAGACTTTTCAGCTTTGAGTCATTCAAGCCTCTTATGTGATAAGCTGCCAAGATCTCAGTGTCTGATTTAATGTCCTTTCCAGTTACTTTAGAAATTAGTTCAGAAATGAATTTCATTGGGTTTGGACTTTCACGGTTGTCAGGGAGACCTTCAATTCCGATGTTGTTCCTTCAATATCTATCTTCAAACGCAGTTAATTTATCGCCAAGCACTTTGCATTTGGATTCTACAGCAGTTGCGTTTTTGTTGACGGCAGATGACAGTTGCACATCTTAAACGTTAGCTTAACTTTTTCTAGACAAGCACCAAGTACACTAATTTTATTTGCAATTGTGCTCATATTTTCCTGCGTTTTTTTATCAATTTTTGCTAGATTTTTTTCTAAGGTTTACATCAAAGATATTGCTTAAACATACCTCCTGGTCTTTTATATCTTGAATCAGATTGTCTATTCAGTTGTGTATTCATGCTTTATCCTCCTTTGCATCATTTATTTTACCCCAGGTGCAGTAATCAATACCTTCTGCTCAGACAGCTCATTTCTATCTTCCCCATGCTCCGAAGTTGACAGCGAGGATAAACAGGCCACTCCCACATTTGCTATCAGCTGGAGCAGGTGCTGCAGCGTAAGGTACTGACTGATCCATTCCTTCACTTCCTGCTCAGACTATGGTGTGCTATAATATGACCTTGAGGCTGGTTTAGACTTTATTGTACCTTTAGCTACCTTTTCCTTCTCTTTCTGACCTTTTGGTCTCCTGCTCATGTCTCTAACACACTTGTAGCTGAATCCTCTTGAGCTGATTAAATTCAGGATAGATATTAAAAAAAAGCTAAATAACACTCAATATTTATGCTAAAAACAACCTCATGGCTATATTATCTCCACATTGTAATGGTTTTCCATCATGGACTGAAGCAGCCAACAATTTTACCTTGAGTCTTCAACATAGACTCTAACTCTTTACTGGGTACTTCTTTCAAAAATGTTATCTTTAATACATTTCCACTACAGCTAGTAACAAACCCTTAAAAAAACAAAAAATAACAACAGGGTACCAATTGACTCAATTCTTACATTACCTTGAATTGGAATCTGCTGTCTGTGCAAACTGTTGAACCATCACAAGCCTATATAGGCTGTGTTTTTACTACCTCACATTGTGAAGTACTGTTAAAAAGTTAGTATTTAACTTTAGTCTATTAGCACATGCAATTTGCATTCATTTATCACTGTTATTTTTGAATAGGACTCATTGTTACAAGAATGTTTAATAAACAAAAATGTGATCACTGACTTATTTGATGAAGTATAAAAAAAAATCAAAAATGTTCCAACTTTCAAGTCAGTTTAGTTAAGTCTTTGAATGAATCTGAATTTTATACCATTTGTACATTTTCTAACTTATTAGTAAGTACCACTACTTGCTGAGCCATTGTTCAGATAGTTAAATACTTGAAGGTCAAAGTATTTGATTACTTAAAGTATAGCACTTTCTCACCAGAAAATATACTTTATAATGTCACAGATAGTACAGCAATCTTGCAATGAATTCCCTAGGCCATAGGGAAAGCCCCAAGGAAAAAGCGAGCCCCAGATGCCAAAAAACGTGCTGTTTTCTCTTTTCAGGAGTGGACAGGAAGTGCCCTAGAAGAAGTACACCCAGGATGCAGCCAAAAGTCAATAAGGATTGTGACCAGCTCAGTGAGGTAACTTGAAGGGAAAAAGGAACTGCTAGGTCATTTGATACCTAGCCATAACAGTATGAGAAAACTATTGTACTAATAGAGTAAAATATTTAGTTCATTTCTTAAATTGCTTTCATATGCTCACAATTGCTAAGTATGAAACATTACTCTACAACCCTATTTGGCCATTTTCTGTGTTGCTTATACTGTTTGAACTACACACCAGACAGCCCTGTAGGTAGTAAACTAGATTAATGTACCTAACTCATTGCATACCAAATGTTCTGTGGTTCTCTAAACCTTAAAATAAATTATGTCAGCCTCTATTACAAAGATGGCCATCATGAAGAACCTATTAAAGAGCACTCAAGCCATCCAGCAGTCACTTCCGAGGAGCTAAGTACTTTAATGCAATGTTCTGCTATGCAACCCCCTGCACCACTGTCTGATGTGATGTGACAGGAACATTTTGAAGTGCTGCATCTGTACAATACTTTGGCTCAAACAACACAGCTCCACAAATGCAGTTCCATTTCTTTCCCCTAGGAATGTTTGATTTTATTGCATGGAACAAGTATGCCACTTCTCCTTGTTCAATGACTGTCTACTTTAATGGCACTGTGCCTTTTGCACAATAATGTGTAGACAGGGTCCTGAACAAGATGGAAATTACAGGGAGCAGCAATGAATTTGAAAAAAAAAACAGGGCACTAAAAAGTCCTAATAAGAAAAGAAAGAAAACTGACTTTAAGAACACATTTTGAAGTCAGACACTGCTAAGAGCAGTATGTTCTTTGTGCCTTGTACCCGTGAATGGCAATAAATAGGGACAGACAGGCACTGGAAGTTAAAGGGCAGTCAGGGGGGAAATATGTAATGCTCTCTTGCAGTGCTGGATGGCAAGGCACACAAGCACAACAGGGAATGAATAGGTCTCCGCTGGCCTTCACATAGAGCAGGCAGCTATTAAGTGCCTGCCACAAAGATCTGGCTCTTTATGGCTGACAGATTGTGCATTTTGTAGGAAGCACACGCTCCTTAAAAATAGGTTCCTTTTATCTTGGGAGTTATTCCTAGGTGAGAAAAACATAGAAACACCTGAAAAAGATCAAAAAAAGAAATAAAACAACCTCAAGCATTAAGGAAAATATCACTTGATTTTTTTCTTGTGGATTTAACTTCTTGAAACAAACAGCTATTAAGGTACTGAAAGGCTGCATATCAGAATATGAGTGCCTGGTACAAAAAATACTTATTTATATAGGACCTTCCAATTCAAGGTTCATCAGTGGAAACAAAGAAAAGCAATACTTAAATAAACTAATTACATTTAGGGTCACATGGTCATTGGGGAAAAAAAAACTCCAGTGGAGAAAAAAAACTCTGGGCTTCATCAACCAAAATCAATCCCAACCCCCACTGGGCATTCTATCATACATCTGAGATACAAAAGAATAAAAAAAGAGAATCTCTCTGTGCCTATGTCATCAAGAACAGGATCTCTGTGTTCTTCTTCCTTTCACCAGCCTCTCTGAAAGTTAGTAGCACAGTGTCTCCATTGGATACTGAGAAGAGAAAACAAAAGATAATTTGATTAGTTGGATATTTTAAGAAAAGCCAGATTAAAAACAAATAGTTTTTAAGACATGATTTAAACAACTCTGTTGTGCCAGCCTGAAATATCTCTGTAGGTAGATTACTCTATATTTTTGAAGTACAGAAACTAAAAACAGTCTCACCACTTTTTTTAGAATAGAAACCAAAGTACAATTGAGGATGTAAATTTACTATTGGGAATGTAAAGGAATACAATCATTCTAAGATATTTGAAGGTGCAAAATTATTCAAAGCCTTTTAGAAGCATTTTAAAATTGATTCTAAAAGACATAGGCACCCGGTGAAATGATGCTAATACCAGTGTAATATGGTCAGATTTCTTTGTTTTAGCTAAGATTGTGGCAGTTGCATTCTGAGGCAACTGTAATAGATTCAAAGGAGTGCATTGCAATAATCTAAATGGCTAAAGACTAAAAGCATGTATTAGTTTTTGTGCATCTTTTAAAGACATAAAAGTTTGAACACATGGTATATTCTTTAAATGAAAAAAAACAGTTTTGGTGACATAATCTTAAAGTAGATGTCGTAAACTTTACCTTAAAATTGATGTTTAATTTACTAGAGTTTCTCAGATCCCATCGTAACTAAAGTAGCATATGTTTCTAATCACTACTTGCTTCTTAGAAGGTCTTTCTCTTTCGTACACAGGAGCACGCAGGCACTGATTGCCACACAGAATACATAACATTCATGATATTACAGCACTCTGAAAATTTTAGAATAGTGAGATGTATAGCTGATATCATTTTCATGATGAAATGCATTAAAGTATGTATTAAACATGTGGGGCACCCTAAATGGAATAATTTAATGCAGCAGTACTGTCTTTGTCAAACGTACCAACCCACAATTCCTGTTCTTCCGTTTTCTTTCTCCACATAACCAATCGCCACACAATGAGCTCTGTAATAAATGTAAAGCCAGCTGTAAGCTTAGAACGCAGATTCTTCAAAACATTTATGGAACATTGAAAAATCTTTGTTATACATGTTGTGGATGCTAGGGGCCGCTGTTGCCCCGTTGAACCCACCAGACAGACGTCCAAGACACACGTTTAAAACACCAAGAATAATTTCTTTAATAATATTCTTCAGTTATAGTGCACAAAGCACCGCACACTCCACAATTCATCCAATAATACAGTAATAATCAATAATCACAATAACACAAATCCTCCACTCCCTGCAGCTCTGTTCCTCTACCACCCAGCTCCGGCTCGGCTTGCTGGTATTCCCAGAGTCCTTTTATAGTCCATGACCTGGAAGTATTCCTTCTCCGGGTCAAACGTTTTATTCTCCTTCTTCAAGTATCCCGGAAGTACTGCGGCTTCCATCCTCATGACTCCAAAGTACTTCTGGGTTGTTGTACCAATAATAGTCCCCAGGTTTTTGGTGAGCCCTCCCTGGCGGCACCCATGGCATCCAACAGGGCTGACAAAACGGACTCCATGTCCCATGATGCCCTGAGGGAATCCGGGGCAACCATTTCCGTCCAGGGAAGCTGCCATCTAGCGTCCTGGGGGATGCAGTGCCTTGAAAAGGCTACTTTTCCTCCTTTTCTCTGTTGAGGGACGTCCCAGCCAGACTGAAATGCAGGCCGTCCATCACAATGTTTAATTATTCCATCCATCCAGGGTCGCACCAGTCCCAGCAAGCATCAAGTGCAAGGCAGGGACAAGTTCAAATAGACATTTCAAATACACTGCAGCATGCCTGAGTGGAATCCATGCAGATGCTGGTGGCTTTCTTTAGGCAGCATGTTCTATAAATGTCCTGGAAGTGCTGGAAGCTGTATCCCGATAATCCTCTGCACTCTCGACACAACCCGCCATAAAGCTTTCCAAATAGCTGCTATGCAGCTATGATCACACACATGCATACAATGAGTGAAAATATTCTGAGTGGTGCACTGAGAGTAACAACACTAAAGCAGCTATGGTATTTGGAATAGTTTGTTCATTCCGTACAACATTATATTGTTACAGAATGATTACAATCAAGTGAATTAAATTTGTAAACGATATGCAGTTAATTTTGATATATTTGATAAATCCCGTGTCACTGATGCGATTCTGAAAAAAGGGAGACCACACAGAAATAGTAGCACTGCTTTGATGCTGGATGCCGCCAATTTGCAAAACTGAGCAGAAATGTGAGTACGCAAATGCTGCCATGAGAATGTGCAGGGCTTTACACCAAGTAAAATGGATGTGTGCAACATTTTTGTGCATTTGTATAAATAAAGCTGTGTGTCATTTGCATGCCTATGGTAATTTACATTGTGCTTTGAAGTGATACGGGAGCATGCAAAGTGTAACAGAGCTAGAACTGATCCTTGTGGAATGCCATATTCAATATTATGTGTTTCCAATATACAGAAGACCACTTCCTATAACAGAGAAAGGTAAAGTAAATAAAGAAGTAGCATAACTGAATTATTTAATTAATTAATATGCATTGCTGAAAGCAAAATGAATGATTAAGTTAACTTCTCTAAATTCACTACTTATTCCTACAATGCTGCCAACTGAGCCAGTCTGTGTTGAAATTTAGAAGAATACGATGGTGGATAATTCAATTCTGCTGCATGAAAAAAGAAGTCACTAGAATTCTCTTTGCACTTAATTGAAATGGACGGTACAGCAAGTAATATATTTTGAATATTCTAACACTTCAGGTTATTTCCTTATAATGTTTTTTTCTTTTAAATACAATTTTTTAAATGTTTCTATAGTTTATGAAATATCACTGTAGAGTTGAAGCAAACTGTTATGAAGATAACAAAAGGAAGAAACAAAGGTGACATGCATAAATACAATTTTACAGAATAAGCCTCCAAAGGTACAAGTTCACAACTACATTCTTTCTCATTGGTGCAATAGAGTTTAACATCAAAAAAAAATACTCACCTAACACAAAACAGTCAACACCATTAACATTCAGCCATAACAATTTCAACCTCCATAAAGGTTAAAACATTGATTAAACTGAACAGAGAAACATATCAGAGCACTTTCTTTCAGCGTCTTGCAGTTTTAGATATGCTCAGTACTTATAGTCATCAGAAGTTTGCTCAGAAGGTTCTGAAAAAGCACATGAATAAAAAATCCAAACATTTTCTTTGAACTTGTTCAAATATTAATTCAGGATGAATGAATTCTTCATTTCATTGCTTTACCTGTTAATTAGGCAATTCTGTTCTGGTGGTAATTAACAGAGCTGTGAGAGAAAGCAGCATGGCAGAACATCAAATCACTATAGTTAAAACGGACCAGAGGGATTAGTGAGTGGCAGAGGCAAGCTGCGATGGATTTAAGTTAATTTTAGATTGCTGGAGAGATGAAAAGGACACAGGTGCAGAGAGTGAGCCGAGACCTTAGAGGAAAGAAGTTGGTTAAATCGGTTCTTCTAGGATTACACTGCCTACTTTTAAGTTGTAATTAGCTCTTTTAAAATCATTCTCCTTTATTTATGGTTAAATTATCAAAATCACTAAATTACCTTTTGCCCTATTAAGATTTAGATTACAATTATATATATATATATATATATATATATATATATATATATATATATATATATATATATATATATATATATATAGTCCAATGAAGTTTCTTTGTTTACATTATTACTGAAAATTATG
This sequence comes from Erpetoichthys calabaricus, assembly GCF_900747795.2. Classification (NCBI taxonomy): domain Eukaryota; kingdom Metazoa; phylum Chordata; class Cladistia; order Polypteriformes; family Polypteridae; genus Erpetoichthys; species Erpetoichthys calabaricus. The sequence continues at coordinate 136,328,141 of NC_041396.2, read as the reverse complement.
CTTTCACTTTATATTTTATAGACTTGCTATCAAACTGCAAAGAAAATTTTGTTGTCCGGTTAATAAATGAAACCTTCATTTACCCATTTATTTACTAAACCTACTTAATTTAAATTATGAAAACTAGAGTGGAAAGAAGAAATATAACACAGAAAACAGCAATGGATGTCTTTCCAGTCTATAGTGGGATGATGTAGAGCTGCTGTGTAATGTAACATGTACATACTTGGGATGTGGGAAGAATTTCGGAACTCATGAATGGATACTGTTTAATTTTTCAGATATTTGGCAACATACAGTACCTTTGACACATAGTTTTCAGCAAGTCCAGGGATTTTCGTCTTCTTTAGTTTTCCCATTTTTACATGTAATTTCTATTTGGGACTAGAATTCTCCACACTCTGCACTTTTCATATTCATTTCTTCCTCTGATATTTACTTATGCAATCCAACAAACTTTGTTTTAGTCTCGTCCTTCTCCTCCTGCCTACATAGTTGTCTTCACTACTCTAAATATGGCCATGCTATTGCAGCTTTTTCTCTTGAAACATCGTTGAGATTTCCACAACTTTTGCTGTTTTCCTTATTCTCTCATCTTTGATCTTATCTGTTTTTGTCACTCCAAGCATCCACCTTAACATCCTCATTTCAGTTTCTTCTAATTTCTTGGGCCCTCTTCAGGGGTAATATTTCAACTACTTTGATCATCGCTGGTCTAGCTAACATCATATAGAGTCATCTCTTCATCGTAACAGTTAACCTGTTGTCACATAACATGCTAGTCAGCTGTTTCCAGTTGTTCCAAATTGCCTGGATTGAATGGTGCAATTGGGCGGCACGGTGGCGCAGTGGGTAGCGCTGCTGCCTCGCAGTTGGGAGATCTGGGGACCTGGGTTCAATTCCCGGGTCCTCCCTGCGTGGAGTTTGCATGTTCTCCCCGTGTCTGCGTGGGTTTCCTCCGGGCGCTCCGGTTTCCTCCCACATTCCAAAGACATGCAGGTTAGGTGGATTGGCGATTCTAAATTGGCCCTAGTGTGTGCTTGGTGTGTGGGTGTGTTTGTGTGTGTCCTGCGGTGGGTTGGCACCCTGCCCAGGATTGTTTCCTGCCTTGTGCCCTGTGTTGGCTGGGATTGGCTCCAGCAGACCCCCGTGACCCTGTGTTCGGATTCAGCGGGTTGGAAAATGGATGGATGAATGGTGCAATTCACTATCTACTTCACCATCTGATGTCACATAGGAACCAAGGTATTTACATTAATGTACCCATTGTAATCTCTCTGACAGCAACTGAATGCCTCCTTCACAAAATTATCTTTTAAACCACATATATTCTGTCTTCTTTCTACTAAACTTAAATTCCTTTTATTCCATAGAAAGATAGATTAATAGATGTAACTTTATTTGTCCTCAGGAACTGTATCTTCAGCAAAGCCCAACATGCTTGTTCTACAATCCCACTACTTATGACATGCATTATAATATCAAAATTTAAGGGCTTAAGAGTGATCCCTTATGGAGTTCAACCTTCACAGGGCAGCTTGCTGTAGTTCCAGTGCAAACACTGGTGGCAAGTCTAGGAATCAAAAACAATTTATTCATTCTGAGAGACCACAGTGCTAAGCACATTAAAAAAAATTCTTACATATGAGTTTGAAATTGTGCTAACGAAGCTATATCCTAAACTAGCAAAATACCCGCGCTTCGCAGCGGAGAAGTAGTGTGTTTCCTATTTTAGTTCTGAATTACAGCATTATGAGATTAATCTTTCTTCCCTGGAATTGTGTGCAGTAGTTTACCATCCACCAAGTACATAATTTGAAGCGCACAAATTGTTCATTGGATTGTGTTCGGGTTTTCCTGTGTAAATGGGTTTTTAATATGATTGGGACTAGTATTCTTGCCTTGATAAATTTTTAGTTTAAGGCATGTCTTGATGCTTTCAAACACATATGGTTCTGCCTGTCATAAATAGGAAAACATTCAACCTTTCAATTCTATCTAACTTTAGAGAAAATGGTACTTATCCAATTACAGATAGTTCCCCCCAAATATGGCATCTATCAAATATTTCTGGTTTTATGAAAAAAAAAAATCCTAGCACTGTATATATATATATATTATATATATATATGTATGTGTATATATATATTATAAATAATAATTCATTACATTTATATATATATACACACACACACACATATATATATATATATATATATATATATGCGTATATATATATATATAATATATATACACATATATTATACCCATCCATCCATCCATTTTCCAACCCGCTGAATCCGAATACAGGGTCACGGGGGTCTGCTGGAGCCAATCCCAGCCAACACAGGGCACAAGGCAGGAAACAATCCTGGGCAGGGTGCCAACCCACCGCAGCATATATTATATATACATATATATATCTATAATAATAAAAGGCAAAGCCCTCACTGACTGACTGACTGACTCACTGACTCACTCATCACTAATTCTCCAACTTCCCGTGTAGATAGAGATAGATAGATAGATAGATAGATAGATAGATAGATAGATAGATAGATAGATAGATAGATAGATAGATAGATAGATAGATAGATAGATAGATAGATACTTTATTAATCCCAATGGGAAATTCACATTCTTCAGCAGCAGCATACTGATACAATAAATAATATTAAATTAAAGAATGATAATAATACAGGTGAAAAAAACAGACAATAACTATGTATAATGTTAAATATTAACGTTTACCCCCCCTGGTGGAATTAAAGAGTCGCATAGTTTGGGGGAGGAACGATCTCCTCAATCTGTCTGTGGAGCAGGACAGTGACAGCAGTCTGTCGCTGAAGCTGCTCTTCTGTCTGGAGATGACATTATTTAGTGGATGCAGTGGATTCTCCATAATTGATAGGAGCCTGCTGAGCGCCCTTCGCTCTGCCACAGATGTTAAACTGTCCAGCTCCATGCCAACAATAGAGCCTGCCTTCCTCACCAGTTTGTCCAGGCGTGAGGCGTCTTTCCTCTTAATGCTGCCTCCCCAGCACACCACTGCGTAGAAGAGGGCGCTCGCCACAACTGTTTGATAGAACATCTGCAGCATCTTATTGCAGATGTTGAAGGAAGCCAGCCTTCTAAGGAAGTATAACCGGCTTTGTCCTTTCTTGCACAGCGCATCAGTATTGGCAGTCCAGTCTAATATATCATCCAGCTGCACTCCCAGATATTTATAGGTCTGCACCATCTGCACACAGTCACCTTTGATGATCACTGGGTCTATGAGGGGTCTGGGCCTCCTAAAATCCACCACGAGCTCCTTGGTTTTGCTGGTGTTCAGGTGTAGGTGGTTTGAGTCGGACCATTTAACAAAGTCATTGATTAGGTCCCTATACTCCTCCTCCAGCCCATTCCTGATACAGCCCACGATAGCAGTGTCATCTGCGAACTGTGTAGGTGGAAGGCTGAAATTTGGCAGGCTCATTCCTTACAGCTTACTTACAAAAGTTAGGCAGGTTTCATTTCGAAATTCAAAGCGTAATGGTCATAACTGGAACATATTTTTTGTCCATACACTGTAATGGAGGAGGCGGAGTCACGTATCGCGTCATCACGCCTCCTACGTAATCACGTGAACTAAAAACAAGGAAGAGATTTACAGCACGAGTCACACGCGGGAACGAAGGTAAATGACGTTAATTTTTGACTGTCTTTTAATACTGTGTAAGCATACATATTAACACATGTGCAATTAAACGTGTGCATTTACGCGGTGATTTCTCAGGCTTAAAAGCTCGCCTTTTACTAAAAAGGTAAATGCAAAACTATTTTCAATCGGTTTATTGAAACGCTCCCGTTAAGGATTGCAATAACATATTCGCGAGATAAAAGAACGAAGTAGGGGGAAATGGAGGAAGAGCCGCGAACAGCTAAGAGCAAAAAATTAATTAAACAATTGAGAACGGAGCGAGTTAAGCATACAAGCATGTTCATAAGGGAAACAAAGCACGGTGTAAAACGTAAGTTTCAATTAAGTTTATAGAAACGCTCCCGCTGCGGATTGCAATAACATATTCGCGAGATAAAACTTTAATGAGAAGACACGAGGTATAAACGAACCACACGCCGTGGCGCAACGTTAGGGGCAACAGTTTCAACCATTCTATGATCTGCTTCTCGCAACTGAAAGACGGCACATGGCGGATGTTTGCCAACTTGCTGACCGCAACGTTAGGGGCTTCAACTATGGCGCTGACGCCACATCTCAGTGCCAACACTTTGCAGACTGTACTTAAAAGACACGCCCTACTCACTGGACAGTTAAAAACACCAATCAAACTAACGATGACATCAAGTATTACCCAATCCAAAGTAGGAAAGGAGGCATCTTCATAAAATGCGTGTGGGATGATTTGCATGAGACGCTGCTTTAAAAAAAAAATGATAAAAAAAATACGGGATAAATCCCGTCCAGTATTGATTGAAAACGGGACGCGCAATTTCATTCTCAAACACGGCACGATTCCGTATTTTAAAGGACGGGTGGCAACCCTACAGTGCCAGGTAACCACCCATACCATCAGATTGTGATTCAGACTAGGAATGCAATGAATGTAATTACCCCGATCTACATACAAGGCGAAAGTCTTGCAACATTCAAAGATGATGGTTTGGGATAAGTACACCATACAACATAAAAGAGCTTATGAAGCCTTGAACCGAAAAAAGCAACATCTCAGAGATCGTAAAAAAAAAAATAGGAGGTAATGTCGTTTTACTTGCTGTAGATTTTAGTCAAACATTACCAGTTATTCCACGAGGGAGACCAGCAGATGAACTCAACGCGTGTTTAAAATCCATGCTTCTCCCACGCTCGGTTATATGTCGCGTGTTCTCGGGTAGGTGCACCAAAAAATTTATACATTTAAGCATGTAATGGGCAAACAAAAAATGAGGTATACCCGAAGGCACTGCAGTAGTACTTCATGTAACTTTACTTCTTAAATGTTAATGTTTTACTGTTTAATAATTTATACGCTTCTTATATGTTGTTCAAATTCTTTTATCAAAATACCACTGACAGCGCAATGCACGATAACATGGAGTGAATACACCATACGCATCCGCCCACGGCTGCCCTGCTGTGCGCAGATAGGAGTTGATTCTACAATAAAATAAAATAAAGATTAAAACAGTAAAACAATCATCACCCATAAAGCATGTGTGTGTGTATATATGTGTATATATATATGTTGATATGTGGATGTGTATATGTATGTATATATATATATATATATATATATGTAGATATGTATATATATGTGTATATGTATATGTATATATATGTTTATATGTGTGTGTGTGTATTTTATATATATAAAACACAGCAACACTCATAACAATGACAACACAATTACATTGACAATCATGTTACGTTATTTTTAAAATGTTTCCTTTTTTTTTTCATAACCTCTTTAACACACTACTTCTCCGCTGCGAAGCGCGGGTATTTTGCTAGTATATATATATATGTATATATATATGTGGATGTGTATATGTATATATATATATGTAGATATGTATATATATGTATATGTATATATATGTTTGTGTGTGTGTGTGTGTATATTATTATATATATAAAAGACAGCAACACTCATAACAATGACAACACAATTACATTGACAATCATGTTACGTTATTTTTAAAATGTTTCCTTTTCTTTTTCATAACCTCTTTAACACACTACTTCTCCGCTGCGAAGCGCGGGTATTTTGCTATTTATCTATATATATAAAGGAGAGTTGGGATCCGAGAGACTGTGTTTGTGGAGGGATGGAGACTTAAGGCGGGTGTTGGAGTCACGTGATCATGTCCCCTCCCATTCACCTCATTTCATTCACTTCATTTCGCTCCGAGCTGAGCTCCGCAGCTGGCGCGGTCTTGCTGTTCTTGATTTGCTTTTCACATGGCCAAGTATACGTTGCATGCTCAAGAGTAAGCTCAGCGCACAACTTGGTCATATTACAACCGGAGGGGCGAACTGACAACATGGTATACAAAGAGATCCTTAACAAATAATTATTGGTATAATTTCCCTCAGTTTATTATTTAAAATTTTAAAGCAGTACTTCGCCGCTGCGAAGCGCGGGTATTTTGCTATGTATATATATATATATATATATATATATATATATATATATATATATATATATATATATATATATATATATATGTGAATGTATGTATGTATATATGTATGCCTATATATATATATATATATATATATATATATATATATATATGTATATATATATATATATATATATATATATATATGTAGATATATATATATATGTAGATATGTAAATTTGTATATGTGTGTATATATATATATATATATATATATATGTATATGTATATGTGGATGTGTGTATGTATATATATATGTATATGTAGATATGTATATATATGTATATATGTTTATGTATATATATGGTTACATAACCTCTTTAACACACTACTTCTCCGCTGCAAAGCGTGGGTATTTTGCTATATGTATATATATATATATATATATATATATATATATATATATATATATGTGTCTGTATGTGTATATACAGTATATATATTTATATATATATATATATGTGTGTATGTATGTATGTGTGTATATGTATGTGTATATATATGTTGATATATGTATATATATGTGGATGTCTATATGTATATATATATATATATATGTATATATGTAGATATGTGTATATGTAGATATGTATATAAGTATATATGTTTATGTATATATATGTTTACATAACCTCTTTAACACACTACTTCTCCGCTGCGAAGCGCGGGTATTTTGCTAGTAATATATATACACATATATTATATATATATACACACACACATACACATATATATATCTATAATAATAAAAGGCAAAGCCCTCACTGACTGACTCACTCACTGACTCACTCATCACTAATTCTCCAACTTCCCGTGTAGGTGGAAGGCTGAAATTTGGCAGGCTCATTCCTTACAGCTTACTTACAAAAGTTAGGCAGGTTTCATTTCGAAATTCAAAGCGTAATGGTCATAACTGGAACATATTTTTTGTCCATACACTGTAATGGAGGAGGCGGAGTCACGTATCGCGTCATCACGCCTCCTACGTAATCACGTGAACTAAAAACAAGGAAGACATTTACAGCACGAGTCACACGCGGGAACGAAGGTAAATTACGTTAATTTTTGACTGTCTTTTAATACTGTGTGAGCATACATTTTAACACATGTGCAATTAAACGTGTGCATTTACGGGGTGATTTCTCAGGCTTAAAAGCTCACCTTTTATCAAACGCGGGAACAAAGGTAACTGACGTTGTTCACTGTCTTTTAATACTGTGTAACCATACATATTAACACATGTCCAATTAAACGTGTGCATTTACGGGGTGATTTCTCAGGCTTAAAAGCTCGCCTTTTACTAAAAAGGTAAATGCAAAACTATTTTCAATCAGTTTATTGAAACGCTCCCGTTAAGGATTGCAATAAGATATTCGCGAGATAAAAGAACGAAGTACGGGGAAATGGAGGAACAGCGGCAAACAGCGAAGAGCAAAAAATTAATTAAACAATTGAGAACGGAGCGAGTTAAGCATACAAGCATGTTCATAAGGGAAACAAAGCACGGTGTAAAACGTAACTTTAAATTAAGTTAATAGAAACGCTCCCGCTGCGGATTGCAATAACATATTCGCGAGATAAAAGTTTAATGAGAAGACACGAGGTATAAACGAAGCACACGCCGTGGCGCAACGTTAGGGGCAACAGTTTCAACCATTCTATGATCTGCTTCTCGCAACTGAAAGACGGCACATGGCGGATGTTAGCCGACTTGCTGACCGCAACGTTAGGGGCTTCAACTATGCCGCTGACGCAACATGTCAGTGCCAACACTTTGCAGACTGTACTTAAAAGACACGCCCTCCTCACTGGACAGTTAAAAACACCAATCAAACTAACGATGACATCAAGTATTACCCAATCAAAAGTAGGAAAGGAGGCATCTTCATAAAATGCGTGTGGGATGATTTGCATGAGACGCTGCTTTAAAAAAAAAATTATAAAAAAAATACGGGATAAATCCGGTCCAGTATTGATTCAAAACGGGACGCGCAATTTCATTCTCAAACGCGGCACGATTCCGTATTTTAAAGGACGGGTGGCAACCCTACAGTGCCAGGTAACCACCCATACAATCAGATTGTGATTCAGACTAGGAATGCAATGAATGTAATTACCCCGATCTACATACAAGGCGAAAGTCTTGCAACATTCAAAGATGATGGTTTGGGATAATTAGTACTTATTAAGTACAACATTGAACATAAAAGAGCTTATGAAGCCTTGAACCGAAAAAAGCAAGATCTCAGAGATCGTAAAAAAAAAAAAGGAGGTAATGTCGTTTTACTCGCTGTACATTTTACTCAAACATTACCAGTTATTCCACGAGGGAGACCAGCAGATGAACTCAACACGTGTTTAAAATCCATGCTTCTCCCACGGTCGGTTATATGTCGCGTGTTCTCGGGTAGGTACACCAAAAAATGTATACATTTAAGCATGTAATTGGCAAAGAAAAAATTAGGTATACCCGAAGGCACTGCAGTAGTACTCAATGTAACTTTACTTCTTAAATGTTAATGTTTTACTGTTTAATAATTTATACGCTTCTTATATATTGTTCAAATTCTTTTATGAAAATACCAGTGACAGCGCAATGCACGATAACATCGAGTGAATACACCATACGCATCTGCTCACGGCCGCCCTGGTGTGCGCAGATAGGAGTTGATTCTAAAATAAAATAAACGTAAAAAGAGTAATACATTCATCACCCATAAAGCGGATAGCAGACGTGACGTATTATATGTGTACCACATTTCAAGTCAATACGTGAAACAGTTTGCAAGCTACATGTGATTTAAAATCCTGGACAGACCAACGAAAAGCCACGGTAGCAAATTATTGAAGAAGATTTTACTGTTTAATAATTTATATTTATATGAAATGTGCTTCTTATATATTACTTCATATTCTCATATGACAATGATGTTAATGTTGTTTATATTGATTTCTATGTTATTGTAAGTACATCTATGTGTGTATATGTATGTATGTATGTGTATATATATATATATATATATATATAAAAAATATATGTGTATATGTATATATAATATATCTGTATATGTGTGTATATGTGTGTGTATATGTATATATATATGACAGCAACACTCATAACAATGACAACACAATTACATTGACAATCATGTTACGTTATTTTTAAAATGTTTCCTTTACTTTTTCATTACCTCTTTAACACACTACTTCTCCGCTGCGAAGCGCAGGTATTTTGCTAGTAATATATATATATATACACATATATGTATAATATATATATACACATATATATATAATATATATACACACATATATCTATACTAATAAAAGGCAAAGCCCTCACTGACTGACTGACTGACTGACTGACTGACTCATCACTAATTCTCCAACTTCCCGTGTAGGTAGAAGTCTGAAATTTGGCAGGCTCATTCCTTACAGCTTACTTACAAAAGTTAGGCAGGTTTTATTTCAAAATTCTACGCGTAATTGTCATAACTGGAACCTGTTTGACTGACTCACTCATCACTAATTCTCCAACTTCCATTGTAGGTAGAAGTCTGAAATTTGGCAGGCTCATTCCTTACAGCTTACTTACAAAAGTTAGGCAGGTTTTATTTCGAAATTCTACGCGTAATGGTCATAACTGGAACCTGTTTGACTGACTCACTCATCACTAATTCTCCAACTTCCCATGTAGGTAGAAGTCTGAAATTTGGCAGGCTCATTCCTTACAGCTTACTTACAAAAGTTAGGCAGGTTTTATTTCGAAATTCTACATGTAATGGTCATAACTGGAACCTGTTTTTTGTCCATATACTCTAATGGAGGAGGCGGGAACGAAGGTAAATGACGTTAATTGTTGACTGTCTTTTAATACTGTGTACTTGTTGAGTGTCTTTTAATACTGTGTAAGCATATATATTAACACATGTGCAATTAAACGTGTGCATTTACGGGGTGATTTCTCAGGCTTAAAAGCTCGCCTTTTATTAAAAAGGTAAATGCAAACTCTTTTCATTCTGAAGGGCACAAACCACGTTAGATTTCAGCCGTTAAACGCGCAAAAATGTCAGTACACCAGATAAATAAGCGCAACATATTATCAGTTGTATTGTATGCTTACAATACATATACAAATGTGTTAATCGTTAACTAATATTATGGGATGGTGTTTTTCGACTTGCGCCTTGATTTAAACAATTGCATGTCTTGGTGGGTTTGCGTAGCTTATTGTCAGTATCTTTACACCTCTTTTTAAGACTTAATTTAAAAAGGTTTTCTTTTCTTCTTAATTAAAATTTAAAAGCAATACTTCACTGCTGCGAAGCCCCTCTAGCGCTGACGTCCGACGTTCGATTACCGTAAGCGAGTGCAATGAGTGTGTACGCCTGATGAGCCAAGAATAAGGGGGAAACAGGTGTCGCGTACTCTTTGCATTATTTGACAGTAAACTATTTTCATCCATTCTATGATCTGCTTCTCACAAACTGAAGGCACCGTGGCTGATGTTACCTGACTTGCTGGCCAACCATAAGCGTTACCTGGTAGGTAACCACCCACTCACTTCACTCCAATACGGGGATCGAACCTCGGGCGTCAGCGCTAGAGGCGAAGCCCCTAAAATTGCGCCACGGCGTGTGGTTCGTTTATTTATTATAAGTTCATAGACCTACAAAAGGTTGCCATTGATTTCAGGCAAGATTACTTTTCTCATGTACAACTATACGTTGCATTCTTAACAGTAAGCTTGCACAGCTTGGTCATATTACAACCTGAGTGCTGAACTGACAACGTCGTATACAAACAGAACTATAACAATCGTAATAAATAAACAAACAAAAAAAAAAGCGAAGAACCCTTGGATTTAATAAAAAGGCTCTTTCCTTGGCGAAGCAAGGAAAAAGGAAGACCTTATATGGCGTTCGTTTATAAAACAGAGGAAAAGCTGTGTTAAGGCTGCTTCACAAAAAAACAGATCCTTAACAAATTGCTATTGGGATATTTTCCCTCAATTTAAAAAGCTTTTCTTCTTCATAAAAATTTAAAAGCAGTACTTTGCGGGGATTTAGATATATATATATATGAACTTAATTTAAAGTTTAGGTTTACACGGTGCTTTCTTTCCGAAGTACCTGCACTCATGAATATGTCTGTATGCGTCAGTCGCTAAAATCCCCGCGCTTTGCACCGGCGAAGTACTGCTTTTAAATTTTTATTAAGAAGAAAAGAAAACCTTTTAAAATTGAGGGAAAATATAGCAATAACAATTTGTTAAGGATCTGTTTTTTTGTGAAGCTGCGTTCACTCGAGTGATCACTTCGAGATGACTTGCTGGCTAACCATAAGCGTTACCTGGTAGGTAACCACCCATACAATCAGATTGTGAATCAGACTACGAATGCCGTGAATGTAATTACCCCCGATCTACATGCTGTCAAATAAACGAACCACACGCCGTGGCACAATTTTAGGGGCTTAGCCTCTAGCGCTGACGTCCGAGGTTCGATTCCCGTAAGGGAGTGAAGTGAGCGCTTCGCACCGGCGAAGTACTGCTTTTAAATTTTTATTAAGAAGAAAAGAAAACCTTTTTAAATTAAGTCTTAAAAAGAGCTGTAAAGATATTGACAATAAGCTACGCAAACCCACCAAGACATGCAATCGTTTAAATCAAAGCGCGAGTCGAAAAACACCATCCCATAATATTAGTTAACGATTAGCACATTTCTATATGTATTGTAAGCATACAATACAACTGATAATATATTGCGCTTATTTATCTGGTGTACTGACATTTTTGCGTGTTTAACGGCTGAAATCTAACGTGGTTTGTGCCCTTCAGAATGAAAAGAGTTTGCATTTAACTTTTTAATAAAAGGCGAGCTTTTAAGCCTGAGAAATCACCCCATAAATGCACACGTTTAATTGCACATGTCTTAATATGTATGCTTACACAGTATTAACAGACACTCAACAAATACACAGTATTAAAAGACAGTCAGCAATTAACGTCATTTACCTTCGTTCCCGCATTTGACTTGTGCTGTAAATCTCTTCCTCGTTTTCAGTTCACGTGATTACGTAGGAGGCGTAATACGTGATGACGCGATACGTGACTCCGCCTCCTTCATTAGAGTATATGGACAAAAAACAGGTTCCAGTTATGACCATTACACGTAGAATTTCGAAATGAAACCTGCCTAACTTTTGTAAGTAAGCAGTAAGGAATGAGCCTGCCAAATTTCAGACTTCTACCTACACGGGAAGTTGGAGAATTAGTGATGAGTGAGTCAGTCAAACAGGTTCCAGTTATGACCATTACGCGTAGAATTTCGAAATAAAACCTGCCTAACTTTTGTAAGTAAGCTGTAAGGAATGAGGTTTTTTTTTTAACCTTAATATCTTAACTTAAAAGCGCTGAAGATTATTTCAAGATTAAATATTGTTAATGAGAACATTTTCGGCAGATAGTATTAAGGATTTAACTGTAAAAGATATCTCTGTTTTAATTCTGTAACGCCGCTGCAGGGTGGGGTTTGTTTTGTTTTGGACGTGCTCTGTCTCTTCGTATGTCAGAGGACTGGAACATCGCGAAGTGGGGTCTAGCCTCATGTGGGGAGGCAAAATGGGGGGGTGGGGGGATAAAGGGGGGAGAGAAGGAGAGCAGGTTATATCTAATCTATTCTTATAATCCTTATAATTATAAATATCAATGCAGCAACAGGCTAACATGCAACAACTCCTGGGGAATCTTGAAACTAAGATTAAAACTGCCATATTACCAATTAAAACTATAAAATGACATTAAAAACTCAGAATCAATGTCTCCATGATGGGACAGTTAACTTTGTGAGCTGGAATGTTAAAGGCCTGAATCACGAATTAAAGAGAAAGAAAGTATGCTCTCACCTAACAGGCTTAAACGCTAAAATAGTATTTTTACAGGAGACCCACTTACTAACCAAGGATCAGTTCAGATTACAAAAAGACTGGACTGGCCAAATGTTCCATTCTAGCTTTATAAAGAAAACTAGAGGGGTGGGAATTCTCATACATAGAACAGTTCCTTTTGTAGCATCAGAGGTAGTGTCGGACCCTGAAGGGAGATATGTGATGGTCATGGGCAACTTATATAACAGTAAAATGATTTTGATAAATGTTTATGCACCCAATGTTGATGATAAGGAATTCATGCAAAATCTATTTGCATCCATTCCCAGTGTGAACACTCATAAAATTATAATGGCTGGGGACTTTAATTGTGTTTTAAATCCACTCTTAGATAGGACTCCTGTGACAGGGGGGACGACATCTAATACTGCAAAGATAATTACACAGTTTTTAAAGGATCACAACTTATCAGACCCCTGGAGGTTTCTTAACCCAAACTCAAGAACATATTCGTTCTACTCACCAGTGCATTATAGCTACTCAAGAATTGATTATTTTTTTATAGATAATAATTTCCTGCCTACAATTAAATTATGCAAATATGACACAATTGTTATCTCTGACCATGCCCCTCTAGTCTTGGAGCTAAAATCAATAAGCCCCTCGTACTCACCTCGCAGATGGCGTCTTAACCCTCTTTTATTGGCAGACGAGAACTGCACAGAATTTATATCCAAACAAATCAGCTTCTTCCTAGAGACAAACATGTCTACAGAGGTTTCTGCAGGAACACTCTGGGAAACTCTAAAGGCCTTCCTAAGAGGCCAGATTATTTCATATCTATCCCATAGAAATAAATTAGAAACCAAGAAAGTGTCAGAGCTAAGAAATGAAATTACTAGAATAGATGAAGAACAAGCCAGGCGTCCAAGTGAAGCTCTTCACAGGAAAAGGCAGGCCTTGCATACAGAACTTAACATCTTAACAACTAAAGAAACTGAACAACTTATTTATAAGTCTAGACAGCATTACTATGAACACGGAGAAAAAGCTAATAAGCTTTTAGCTCAACAAATTCATAAACAAGAAGTTCACAATGCAATACCAGTAATCACCAACAAGAATGGAGAAGAAATCATCGACCATAATAAAATAATGCACACATTTAGAGATTACTATAAGTCTTTATATTCCACTGAGCCCAAAGAAGACAACACGCAATCTAATGCATTTCTGGATAATTCACAAATACCACAAATAGATGCTTTAAGTGCTGAGGAACTAGATAAACCTCTAACGCTAACAGAATTACTAGACGCTATAAAGTCACTACAAAGCGGGAAATCATCAGGCCCTGATGGTTACCCCGTAGAGTTTTATAAGAAATTCTCCACTCAGCTAGCTCCACTCTTATTGGTAACATTTACAGAAGCTAAAGACCACCAAATACTACCTCAAACATTTCGACAAGCATTAATCACCGTCTTTCCTAAACAAAATAAGGACTTGTTACAATGTGCATCATATAGACCAATTTCACTCCTGAATAATGATGTTAAGATACTCTCAAAAATCCTAGCTAGAAGGATGGAGAAAGTGCTGCCCTCGGTAATATCACAAGATCAAACTGGATTTATTAAAGGCCGACATCTATCTTCAAATCTCCGACGCTTGTTTAATGTTATATATTCACCAGCAAAATCAAACACCCCAGAGATATTACTATCATTAGACGCAGAAAAGGCATTTGACATGATCGAATGGAATTACCTTTTCACTGCATTGGAGAAATTTGGGTTTGGCCCGAATATTTGTGCTTGGATTAAACTACTGTATACCAGTCCAGAAGCTTCAGTTTGTATTAATAAAATTTGCTCAGACTACTTTAAACTAGAACGTGGTACCAGACAAGGATGTCCCTTGTCGCCACTGTTGTTTGCAATCGCTATTGAACCACTGGCGGTTCACTGCCGAAATTCTCATCAGATAAAGGGGATTGTCAGAGAAGGACTGGAACAGAAAATTTCTCTATATGCAGATGATATGGTCTTATATATATCGGACCCAGAAAACACTGTCCCTGCTGTTTTAACAGCACTAACAGAATTTCAAAAGATATCTGGTCTTAGAATTAATCTGAATAAAAGTATACTCTTTCCAGTGAACTCACAAGCATATAATATTAAATTAGACACCCTACCTTTTACCATAGCAGATCAGTTTAAATACCTAGGGGTAAATATCACAAGTAAACATAAAGCTCTTTATCAACAAAATTTTGGCGTCTGTATGGAAAAAATTAAGCAAGACTTGCATAGATGGTCAACCCTTCATCTCACTCTAGCCGGAAGAATTAACATTGTTAAGATGAATATCCTTCCTAAACTTCTCTTTTTATTTCAAAACATTTCAATATATATCAATAAATCGTTTTTTAAACAGTTAGATTCAATAATAACCTCATTCATTTGGAACTCAAAACACCCACGTATCCGAAGAGCGACCCTACAAAGACCTCAGGCAGAAGGTGGCATGGCTTTACCTAATTTTCAGTTTTATTACTGGGCAGCAAACATACAAGCCATAAAAACCTGGACACAAATAAATGCACATACACAGGCTTGGTCTGCAATAGAAGTAAAATCCTGTAGTACTTCTTTATATTCCCTGCTTTGCTCTCCAATAAATGAAAGTTATCGCAAATATACTAATAACCCAATTGTGCTTTACTCACTCAGAATATGGAACCAAATTAGGAAGCATTTTAAGATGGAAAATCTTTTATCAGTGGCACCTTTGCAAGGGAACCACCTCTTTCAACCTTCGCAAGTATATCCAGTTTTTAATACCTGGAAAAGTTTTGGGATTAAAATGCTCAGAGATCTTTATATAGACAACATATTTACATCTTTTGAACAATTACGTTCAAAATTTAACCTCCCAGCTACACATTTCTTTTACTATCTTCAAATTAGAAATTTTGTTAAACAGAAATTGCCCGATTTCCCCCACCTTGCACCCTCCACAATGCTGGAAAAAATACTGCTCAATTCCGAGGAAACAAACACTATTTCCGCAATATATAAAATCTTATTAGAGTCCCTACCTTTCAAAGATCCAAGAGGACATTGGGAAGAAGATCTCTTAATCAATATATCAGAAAAGGAGTGGAAGGTAGCAAAGCAGAGAATTCACTCGAGTTCTATATGCGCAAAGCATAGAATTATTCAACTAAAAATTATATATCGAGCTCATCTGTCTCGCTTAAAACTGTCCAAAATGTTTCCAGGCCAGGATCCGACCTGCGAGCGCTGCAACCAAGCTCCTGCCTCACTGGGTCACATGTTCTGGGCCTGCACCAAACTAACATCATTTTGGACAAAGATTTTTAAGTGCCTCTCAGACAGCCTTAGTATCACAATCCCTCCTAACCCACTAACAGCTGTGTTTGGTGTCCTTCCAGATGGACTTGAATTGGAGAAGGACAAACAAACGGTGATTGCATTCACTACACTCTTGGCACGCAGACTTATTTTGTTAAATTGGAAGAATCCTAATTCTCCTCTTATAAGTCAGTGGGAAACTGATGTTTTATATTATTTGAAATTGGAAAAAATCAAATTTTCAGTTAGAGGATCTGTACAAAACTTTTTCAAAACTTGGCAGGATTTAATCAATATTATTTTAGAATAAGAGAATTAACTATTATTGTATTTAACTCCCTTCTCCATCTCTTATTTATATAGATATTTACTTCTCCCCTTCTTTTGTCTAATGTTGCCTTATTAAAAAGCTTAAAGAAATTTTCCTTTAGCTAAGCTCTCCTTCTCAGGGATGGGGTTTGATTTGTTTTCAAATTTGTTGGGTTATAAATGGATCTGTTTGTATGGAATGATTACAATGAAAATTAATAAAATAAAAATATAAAAAAAAAAAAAGGAATGAGCCTGCCAAATTTCAGACTTCTACCTACACGGGAAGTTGGAGAATTAGTGATGAGTGAGTCAGTCAGTCAGTGAGTCAGTGAGGGCTTTGCCTTTTATTAGTATAGATATACAAATTGAAAAGTGACTGTGCACATGAACAATTGAACATTTTCAGAGTTAGTGTTGTGTTCCCAGCCTTTGGCCTGCTGTTTTGATAATTGTGGTTAACTCTGAAAGTCCTTCCTGTTCACGAAGGAAACAGACCCACAAGTTACAAAGATGTAATTTGTATGCTTTGAAAGTTTGAACAGCCAACTTTTCTCCTCATGTTAAAATATGGTGGAAATTCTTTGCATATTATAATCAAAACACATGATATTTGCTGGGGATCCCTTCAGTTCTCAATTGCCCTTTGCCATTAAAACATTGTGCTAGTACACTCACCTAATTTGTCTAATGCAGTGAGGCTAATTATAATGTTGGGAGTTTTTATTCTTGATTTTTGATTTTGCTTTAAGAGGTATTTATGTTGTGTTACTTCAGAACTAAGTATTTCTGAAGATAAAGCTGGCTATCATAGACTCTTTATAGGTATGCATTGTACTTGCCAAGTTTTAAAATTGCTGTCATGCTTCACTGCTCAGACCTGGAATCCATGTATTTTCAATATTTCATGGCACAGAAGGGGAAAGATTGAGGTTGTACTGTACATTTTGAGTCTACAAGTGGAAACACTTGCAACAGGTGTAATGTAAATCTATTATAAAAAGAATATGACAGATAATGTTATCTTCATTCTGTTTTAGGCATTTGAGTAGATTGTAATTTTGTTCTCTTGCGGTTTCAGACAGTACCTTCAAGAATACCCCTTATCCCTATGTGGAGAACTGTGCTTCAGGATACTTAGCAGAACTTGGGACTCAGGGCCCCTAGCAGTTTGTAAACTGAACAAATACCAGTAGTGAGTGAGAGCCATACACAGACATTTGAACAAGGTGTAAACAGTCAGTCAGTCAGTCATTATCCAACCTGCTATATCTCAACTACAGGGTCATGGTGGTCTGTTGGAGCCAATCTCAGCCAACACAGGGCGCATGACAGGAACAAATCCCCAGGCAGGGCGCCAGCCCACCGCAGGGCGGTGTAAACATTACTGTCTTTAATTATAGTAAAATTGCAAAATCAGAAACAGGTTTCATGCAAGTCCAGGACTTGCAAAACCAAAAAAAAAAATCAAAAGGCAGATCAATAAATGAATCAGTTCAAGAAGTTTCTTTAAATACAAAAAAGAAGAAGAAAAAAAACTATTCACAATACAAAGATAAACACTAAATGTCAGTTATTCCCAAATTGCATCCACACCATTAGAATTCGGAGGATCTCTTCAACACACTTTCCCTCAGTCTTTACTACACCTGAAATAAACAGCAGCTCGAATCTGCCCATAGCTAGATAGATAGATAGATAGATAGATAGATAGATAGATAGATAGATAGATAGATAGATAGATAGATAGATAGATAGATAGATAGATAGATAGATAGATACTTTATTAATCCCAAATGGAAATTCACAACTATCTTGTATTGACATAGAGTGCAAGTCCACCTTTGTTCTTCCCACAGGTACTTGCGTCACTGTCCGCTCTAACTGTGCTAAACCTGGGTAGCTCCACGTTAGCATCTGGGATGTTAGTTGTTAGCCACGTTTCAGTAAAACACAACAAACTGCATTCTCTGTAGGTCCTGACATTTTTCACCACTGCAGCCAGTTCGTCGATTTTATTTGGTAGCGAGTTCACATTTCCCAGGATCACAGAAGGCACTGAAGGTTTGTATCGCCACTTTCTCTCTAGACGCTTGGCTTTTATCTTAGCACCGGCTCTGCTGCCACGATACGACCTTCTTACCTCATCAGGTAAATAGGGGACCACACCGGCTCGGGCATTTGTTCTCAGCGCTTGATGACCCCTATCATTGCAGATTTTTGCCTTACCAATCTTAAACAACAACAACATTTATTTATATAGCTCATTTTCATACAAAAAGTAGCTCAAAGTGCTTTACATATTGAAGAAAAGAAAAATAAAAGACAAAATAAGAAATTAAAATAAGACAACATTAGTTAACATAGAAAAGGAGTAAGATGGCCAGGGTGGACAGAAAAAACAAAAAAAAACTCCAGACAGCTGGAGAAAAAAATAAAATCTGCTGGGGTTCCAGGCCACGAGACCACCCAGTCCCCTCTGGACATTCTACCTAACATGAATGAAATAGTCCTCTTTGTAGTTAGGGTTCTCGCAGAGTCACTTGATGCTGATGGTCATACAGACTTCTGGCTTTTAATCCATCCATCATTGTTGGAACATCATGGTGCTTTGGGTAGCACCACCAAAAGGACACCGGAAAAGGAAACAGAAGAGAGAGTAGGGCTTAGTACAGATTTTGAATGAATAGTTATTATAATGAATTGGATATACAGAGTATCAGGATTTAAATTACAGTGAAGTTATGAGAAGGCCATGTTAAAGTAATGTGTTTTCAGCAGTTTTTTAAAGTGCTCCACTGTATTAGCCTGGCGAATTCCTATTGGCAGGCTATTCCGGATTTTAGGTGCATAACAGCAGAAGGCTGCCTCACCACTTCTTTTAAGTTTTGCTCTTGGAATTCTAAGGAGACACTCATTTGAGGATCTGAGGTTACGATTTGGAATATAAGGTGTCAGACATTCCGATATATAAGATGGGGCAAGATTATTTAAGGCTTTATAAACCATAAGCAGAATTTTAAAGTCAATCCTGAATGACACAGGTAACCAGTGTAGTGACATCAAAACTGGAGAAATGTGCTCGAATTTTCTTTTCCTGATTCGGACTCTAGCAGCTGCATTCTGCACTAGTTGCAAACGATTTATGTCTTTTTTGGGTAGTCCTGAGAGGAGTGTGTTACAGTAATCTAGTCGACTGAAAACAAATGCGTGAACTAATTTCTCAGCATCTTTCAATGATATAAGAGGTCTAACTTTTGCTATGTTTCTCAAGTGAAAAAATGCTGTCCTAGTGATCTGATTAATATGTGATTTAAAATTCAGATTACAGTCAACACTTACCCCTAAGCTTTTTACCTCCGTCTTGACTTTTAATCCTAATGTATCCAGTTTATTTCTAATAACCTCATTGTATCCATTATTGCCATCACTAAGATTTCAGTTTTCTCTTTATTTAACTTGAGAAAGTTACTATTCATCCATTCTGAGATACAAGTTAGACATTGTGTTAGTGAATCAAGAGAATCGGGGTCATCAGGTGCTATTGATAAATACAGCTGTGTGTCATCAGCATAGCTGTGGTAGCTCACGTTGTGCCCTGAGATAATCTGACCTAACTGAAGCATGTAGATTGAGAAGAGCAGCGGACCCAGGATAGAGCCTTGTGGAACACCATATAGGATATCATGTGTCTTTGAGTTGTAATTACCACAACTAACAAAGAATTTTCTCCCTACCAGGTAGGATTCAAACCAATTTAAGACACTGCCAGAGAGACCCACCCATTGACTAAGGCGATTTCTAAGAATATTATGATCAATGGTGTCAAATGCGGCACTCAGATCTAAGAGGATGAGAAGAGATAAATGGCCTCTGTCTGCATTTACCCGCAAGTCATTTACTACTTTAACAAGTGCAGTTTCTGTGCTTTGATATGTTCTAAAACCTGACTGAAATATATCAAGAATAGCATGTTTATTGAGGTGGTCATTTAACTGCATAATGACTGCCTTCTCCAGAATTTTACTTAAGAAAGGCAGGTTAGAGATGGGTCTAAAATTTTCAAGAGGCGAGGGGTTGAGATTATTTTTCTTAAGTAGGGGTTTAACTACAGCAGTCTTAAGACAGTCTGGGAAGACCCCCGTATCTAATGATGAATTTACTATGTCAAGAACATTATCAATTAGCACGCCCGATACTTCTTTGAAAAAATTTGTTGGTATTGGGTCAAGGACGCAGGTGGAGGGTTTCAGTTGAGAAATAATTTTATGTAAATCAGGTAAATCTATCCTAGTGAAAGAGTTTAATTTGTTTATAACGGAGTATTGGGGTTTAGGAGGATCCTCAGTGTTGGGGAGATATACTATGTTATTTCTAATATCATTAATTTTTTGATTGAAAAATACAGCAATAGCCTCACAGGTTTTACTGGAAGTACTTAGGAGGCATTCCTTTGAGTTACCTGGGTTTAAGAGACGATCAATCGTCGAGAATAAGACTTTGGGATTACTAGCATTGTTATTTATAATCTTAGAGAAATAACAGCACCTCTCAAGACGGACTGTGTTATTGTATTCTGTTATTTTAACTTTTAATATTTCATAGTGGATAGTTAGTTTAGTCTTCCTCCATTTACGCTCAGCTCTATGGCATGTTCTCTTTAAATCAGACACTCTTTGGGTCTTCCATGGTATAACAATGCTAGAAGATTTTTTAACTGTCTTTTCAGGTGCAACTATGTCAACAGCAGCTCTCACTTTAGCATTAAATCTTTCCACCTTACTATTTACATTATCCTCGCTATTATAGTTGGCACTATAAACGGACTGATTGCTTAGAATTTTTGTAAGTTTTAAAGCTGCTGATGAGTCAAAGAAGCGTTTTTTAACAATATGCTTCTCACAAGTGTTTTCTATCATTATTTCTATATTAAAAAGTAGAAGAAAATGGTCTGATAGACCAATATCAATGACCAGCTTTATATCAACTTTTAGTCCTTTAGTAATCACTAAGTCTAACGTATGACCTGCTTTATGTGTAGGCTGATTAACGAGCTGTCTCAAATCAAAAGAGTCCAGGAGGTCATAAATTCTTTTACTTTTAGGTCACATTGATTATCTATATGAAAATTAAAGTCGCCAACTATTAAGAGTGTGTCATAGTTCGTAATTAAAATTGACATTAAGTCAGAGAATTCCTCAAAAAAAGATGTGTTGAATTTAGGAGGTCTATACATGGATAATACTACAACGTGAGAATCTCCATGGATAACAATGGCGAGATACTCAAAGGACTTGAATTTACCAAAACTGACATCTTTACATTTTAACCGGCTTGAGTAAATATTTGCCAAGCCGCCGCCTCTCTTTCCTTGGCGATCCACACGAGTAAAACTGTAATCCGGAGGCGCAGATTCGATTAAAACAGCCGCGCCATCTGAGCTAAGCCACGTTTCACATAGTGCAATCTATATATATAATTCTCTAAGTCGCCGCCAGAGTGGGCAAGACACCTATGAAAGCACACAGGAAGGAGCCATGCCCACACCCATGAAAGCACGCAGGAAGAAGCCACGCCTACCAACTCTAAGACCATTGGATACAACGAAAACTCGCAGAGCCACGCCCACCAACTCGGATGCAATGCCTCGGAAAGCACGCCGTCATTTCTGTTTGTCTGTGCTACAGTCCACATGCAGCTCAGAGCCACGTTGACTTTTCGGTTACGACGCATGACCGCGTGCAACATCACAAACTGTTTTACATGCTACATACAGCAATTCGCATCCGCAACAAACTTAGATGGTCCTGCAGGATCACGGAAAACGTTTCCCCACCCACCAACACTCTTTATTCCTGGCCCGCGTCCATACTCACTCTCTAGGCATTCCCACTGCCTGCTCATGTGCCCGGACGCAACAACTCACCGACCACCCCGTAAGTCGCTTTCGTCTGTGCAAGGAGTCCACATGCACCTCTGAGCCATGTTGACTTTTCATTATTCTTTTCGGTTATGACGCATGCACCACCATCGCAAATTGTTTTACACGCCATAGTCTTAGAGTTGGTGGGCGGGTCTCCGTGAGTTGCTCTTGCGAGCGGGCACATGACCAGGCGGTGTATGCTTTGAGAACGAGGGTGGACGCGGCAGGACCATGTAAGAAGAGGCATGTTTGTCGCGAATGTGAATTGCTGAATACAGCGTCAAAAACAGTTTGCGAGGGGTATCCCATGGGATCCTTAAAACAATCCTTTAAAACCGAGGTTAAAACACAATGAAGGAAGCAGTCTACTGCTATACTACGCCGCGGGTTGGTATACAGCGTGTAAAACAGTTTGTTTGTCGCGGATAATTTGTCTTTTACTATTACATGAAGACAATTTCCTGTTAATACTTCATTACATTGATATAGCGGTGTTCTCAGTATTCAAAACACTATCCACACAGGGAGGAACCGGGAAGCGAAACCACAATCTTCCACAGTCTCCTTACTGCAAAGCAGCAGCACTACTACAGCGCCACAAGGCAGTTAAAGAATACACCGGGCTTGATTTTGTTTTCACTTCTGTTTACAGAGATCGAGTCGTAGATAGCATTGTTGCAATGTTATTTTTCTTGGTGGCTTATTACATTACGGATGTTTCACATGTTCATTTGTAACGGCCGACCCCTTTTACCCAGCCAGCAGCTACACCTCCAAGACCAGTGGCCTGGATAATTTACTGAGAAATAATCTACTATCAAGCCGTACTTCTTACCATTTGAACTTTTCCCCACAATCGACGGTGAAAAATATAAGCACACAAAAACGGGAAGTAAAACGGGTTATATGTATTAAGTAAAATGACATAGAAAAATAGAAACATGTAAATATAAATATCCCTCCACCCCAGCAATAACAAGACACCACCAAATATATATACAACAAAAACCCTCCCTTGTCCCTGTAACAAATAAACACACAACACGAATAACGACAATGAATGACAAACTGAAAATGAATGAGTACGGGAGTCCGGTAATAAAGAAACTGTCCTGAAAGCGGATGACTGAATTAGTGATATTGAGTTGTTTGATTCTCCCCGGAAAAAATGGAACAGCCTCACCGTGAATCCTCGTGTGTGTGGTGGATGATTAAGTCCTACCCCGGGGTATCTCGTGGTGAGGTCCTTGAAATAAATCCGGCAGATGGAAAACAAACTGGATGGATAAGCGCAATATGGAAAACAGGTACAGGTTGCTCGTGGTCGTAATGGTGAAACAAAATCTCCTTCTCTCCTCTCTTTTTCCTTCTCCTCCTGCTTGCTTATATAGTCCTGTGACGGCTGGGATTGATGGATTGTAAACAGGTGTTTTCCAGGTTTGCGGCTGTGGTCTCCTTCCATCATCCGTCCCCTTTTTCGGGGACGACATAAACTGATGCACAAACAGTAAACGGGACAATGAAACGAGACGCACACAGAACTGACATTTAAACACTATGTGGCCCCGCTACACATTTTTTCCCCTGTGCTTAAAAGACATTAAAAAAGTGTTTCTCATCTGTGACTCCGGAACGCAAGCTATATTAAGCGTCAACAACGAAGACTCACTATACCTTAATCTACAAGTACTGACACTTATCCCTATCGGCGAAGTAACTTTCACCAGCGTGGCCTTCTTCGTCACAGACGATCCCGCTTTCAGTCACGGACAATTATATGTTGCTCTCTCCAGAGGTCTATCTTTTCATTCACTCACAGTGGTATTCATAAACCCACCCCATTTGGACAACTGTGTCGTTCAGGAAGTGTTCACCCATCAATACATAATTATGCGGCGTATGCTACGCCGCGGGTTGGCTAGTAAAATCATCAAGATCATTGATAAAAAACGTCTTGTTAGTTAAAGCTCTAACATTTAATAGTGCCATATTTAATGTTTTGGAGGGGCAGAGATGAATACTATGTGCGTTATTGATATTTGCATATCAACTGATACTGATATTTATTAGCACCGCTCTGTGTGTATTTTTTGTTTAATCTATAGTCTGTTTTTATAGTTTTAATACATTGTTCATCTAAAGTAGTAATTTTAATTAAATTATTGGTGTTTATGCCTTATTGCCTAGATTTTCTACGTGCATTGAGATTGGTTATTACAGTATTAATATTGTGCACTTTTACGGAAAATTTTATTAAACAATTATCATGTCCTAGCACAGCAATAGCATTTCGGAAGGGGTTAAGAGTAGAGATAGATAGTCAAGATAAACGAATTACCTTAGATATGTTTTCAGAGAGAACCCGGCCACTGAAACTGTTCAGATGCAGGCCATCTCTCTTGAAGAAATGCGGCCTTTCCCAAAAGAGGTCCCAGTTGTTGATGAATCTGATGTCTTGATTCTTGCAGAAGCCCTGCAGCCAGTTGTTTAATCCTAGCAGACGACTGTAGTACTCGTTTGATCGCCTGACGAGAGGTTGTGGACCCGAAATGAAGATCTTTTTGCCGATGGGGTCCTCTCCTTCGTGTCTTTAATTAATGCTGCGAAGTCAGCCTTGAGGATTTCCGATTGTCGGTGCCTTATATCGTTTATGCCGGCATGCAAAACAATTGCTCCAACTACCCTCTTCTTGTGCTTCTCGCACGTCTCATCACATCTCGGACACGAGCACCGGGAAAACAAGAAACAAACGATTTTCGATTAGGGCATGCGATATTGAGGTTTCTAACAATAGAATCACCTACCACTATTACATCACCAGGGGCTGGAGAGGGTTGAACCGGTTCTGAGTCAAGATGCTCGCCTGTGCCAATGGAGGTGTTCTGGCCTTGAACCCCTGCCTGCATAGCTGAAATACGCCGAGGTCATCATCGGTGTTGCTCATATGAGGCGCGGGGGTGGAGTTCACTTGAGCGGCACAACGCGGGGTTGATGTTACGCCGATTACAGATGACGAGGATGGTTTATCCAGCAGCCGAGCCTTCAGATCTCTAAGGTATCTTCGTCTGGACAGGAGTTTCTGAATCTGTTCGTCAAGTGCCTGGAGTTCTTCTACGACCACGGCAACGCGATTCATCTCACTGTCGGCCATTGTCTGTTTCTGCTTCCGCTTCGTGCCCTGGGAAGAATGAGAGAGAGAGATTGGTTAGCACCAAGGAGACTATAAGGGCTCCTCCAATCCTTGGTCATGTAGAAACACTAGCCACTCCGTATACAAATGGGACTATCCTGGAAAAAAACAAGACATCTGATCATCTTAGCCACTGCCAAATATTATGGCAACTGTTGGCCTAAACTAAAATCTCCATTTTTTCTGCAGCAAACTATAACATATATAGGTTTAAAAAGGTGAATGCTGTGTTTAAATCTAAAGTTTAATATTATAGTTAAGATGAAAAGCAGCAAATATGTCAGTTCATTTTGGGATAGGCAGAGGACTATTGGCACTAAGGAGAAAAAAATACGTAAATAAAGTTTTAAAGAACAAGAGTGAAAACTCTTTTACAACTCTCCTTCTCACTATCTGTCTCTTTCTTTCCTATGACTTTCCTTCTTCTTCCTGTTAGGTGAGCCTTCGCCCCAACACAAAACAAACATTTTGGCTTTGAGGGAGCTTTAAACTGCTCTATTAAAGTAATTTCTGGACAAGCCACATGAACAGCAGACTAGAGTTTTTTCTAGTGGTTACTCTTGTCCCTGCACCCTGAACGTTCAAAGCCTATCAAGGAAGTATTAGGCATAAGGCTGCAACAAACTCTGAACTGGATGTTGATTTACTGTAAATGCATATTTGTGTTTTTGTCAATGATTATTGTGCTGATGTATTTCCTAAGTATTACTTTATAAAATAATGAATAATTATCCCTTTATATTGCTTTGGAATGCACCATAGTTTGGGATCTTTATAGCTAGAAGTTCTTCTTTTTACATTAGTTTTATTTATCCTGGACATTAAGACCACCTGCAGTGTTCAGAACATAAAAGTGAGTTAAGCCATTTATGGTTTTATCTGTGAAAGCAGGTGTGTAAAATAATACATTTGTCTGAATGCCTATATGGTAATATAACTACTGGAGATGTACTCCCTTGTTCTGAATCTTACTGTTGTAATTTGTAATTTAACTTTTAAAATGTTTTTAACAGCATCATAGTAAAGTTTTACTTCAATTAATCTTCATGTTGTAAAATCTGATCTTAAAAGCAGATTTTAGTGTGAATCTGTAATAACTAATTATTAATTCAGTGTCAGAAGATGACACCTAAATGTAATGTGGTTTTAGAAAAACTAGTACTTTACATGTTTCCTACACACTAATACTAAAGCTATTAATTTCATGCATCCCCTGCTTCACTACATAAAATTAGTTAATTAATGAAGAACCATTTGATTCAGAAAATAAATACTTATAACTGTCAGATCAGATAAATGAAACATAATATTAAGTTTTCACATGACATCTCCTAATGTTCACATCTAAAAAGCAAAAACTGTTGACAGAGTGCTGTCTTTAGATTTCTGCCCAAAATGAAAAAGATTTAAGTCTGAAGTGAACTAAGAAGAGTCCCTGACAGGGCAGCTAAATTCTCAGGAATGTGCAAATAAAATGCTGTGATTAACAGAATTATATACTGTACTTAAATCTGAAATTATAATGATATTCCAGATTCCAGAATTAGATGTTAAGGGCATTGTACCGGTACTGTGGTTAAAGTGGAAGCCAGACATTTTTTAAGAAGATATTTATTTCATTTTTCAATTACAGACTTATTTTCTGTAAAACATGGCAACTGGAAAAATGGCAAAATAAAAATCAATCAAAAAATTGTTTATCACTTTGGATTTAAAGCTGATTCTATAATAAACTGGTGGTGACCAGTTTGAAGGACTTTGGGATGCAGTAACATCTATCACTAAAACTGCTCTATAAGTTGAGAAAAGCCTACCAGATCCTAAACAAAGTTTTAGTTGTTCTTTAATAAGATACATTTAATTCTCTCTAATTTTAAGTTAAGCACACCCTTTTCTCCCCATTAGAAAAAATGTAGGCAAGCTAGAATCCTTCCTATTGAGCAAAAAAAAAAGACAATATGGTAACAGTTTACTCTAAATTATCACAACAGGCTGTATGATACATTTGCAAACATTTCATTTAAACAGGGTTTAAACCGGGAGAATTCCCAAAATACTTGATATAGGGTGTCGAGTGATCTAAGGAGTCTCTCTGGGTATGTTTTTTGGCAGCCTGAGTAATACAGACTGACAAATATTCAGCTGAATTATACCAGGATCCCTATAGTTTGAAAAAGTACATTGATGGTAAAAGTAATGAAACAGGTGTTAATATTTTATTTATTTTGGGTTTTGCTTTTGGCAATATCATAAATGAAGGAATACACCACCCAAACATGATATAATGTGTCATGTACTCTGTATTATTTGTCAGGTAATTGAACTACCCTTCCTGCAGCTGTTCTACCCTTTAAACAGCAGTAACAATCTCCCTAGCAGCCTACCCTACCTATGGGTATGTTTATTAAAATTAAGTTGGGAAAACTTACCCACATAACTAAACCACATATAGTACTTTGACTCCAAAACCATATCAACAATGACTGAATAAAATACATTAATTTAATAAAACATATATCCACCAATAATCAGTACTAATAACACTGAAATAAAACAATACTAACAATAAACAACTACCCCCATGCCTAATTTTCTGTGCTCCATCCAGGCCACTCTTGTGGACTTGATGGGACCCCAGGATAGCATGAGTGAGTGTTATTTACGCTAGAATATCTTGATAGTCTTGCACAGCACACCAGATGTAGCAAAGCAGCCCCAAAATATAACTAAGTCTGCTCCATGTTTCACAGTAGTAATGGTGTTCTTTTCTTTGAAAGCTTTATTTTTTTTTCTCTGTGGACATAGAGGTGTTGGGACTTGTCAAAAAGCTGCAGAACCATTGCAGCCTGTCAACATACATTTTACCAAATTCCAGTC
The DNA here is from genome assembly GCF_900747795.2 of Erpetoichthys calabaricus. NCBI lineage: Eukaryota > Metazoa > Chordata > Cladistia > Polypteriformes > Polypteridae > Erpetoichthys > Erpetoichthys calabaricus. Next base: position 136,299,385 of record NC_041396.2, on the reverse strand, counting down.
CAGCTTTTTTTGTTTTTCTTTCGATAGTGGAGTCCTCTTGGGTTTTCTTCCATTGAGTCCACTATCACTGAAAAAGCAACAGATGTTGTTATGAGACACTGATGGACCGCTTGACATGAGATTTTAGCTTGAATCTCTTTGGAAGTTGTCCTTGGCTTTTTGTCTACCGTTCACACTATCCTTCTGCCCATATATTCCTCTTGTAGCCACATCCAGAGAGGTTGCCTACATTACCATGAACCTTAAACTTCTTAATTATATTTGCAATTGTCTTAGGAACATTAAGTTGCTTTGAGATGGTCTTATCGCTTTTGCCTTTAACTTACTTTTGTATAATTTTCTTTCTGATCTCCTCAGACAACTCTCTACTTTGCTTTCTTTGGTCCATGTTCAGTGTAGATCACACAAAGCTACCAAACAGAAAAGTGACTACTTTACTTCATTAAATGGGCTGAATGACTATTCGCACAATTGGAGATGTGTGATGCTAATTAAATTAAGAGGTAGTCTGAAAAATCACTTTAATCCAAATTTATATTATATGGGTACCAACAAATGTGTCAAAGTCATTTTAGAATAGCTTTGTAGAATAAGCAATACTTTATCTCTTTTCACACTTGCTTTTCTTTACTCAATGACAAAGTTCGCTCTGTTGCCAGGCTGTGATTGGATCTTACGGGGGTTGGAAAAGCTAATGCAGTGGGCACGGATGAATTTTAAGCCAACCTAGTCAAAATCTTTGGTATGGAAAACTGGTACACAAGTATAGATTGAGCACTGCAGGAACAAGTATTCCAACTATCTCAGAGAAGCCTATTAATAGTTAGGAAAGGTTTTTAACAGGTTGCTGGAGGACAGCTGGCTGAAAAATACAGACCAGTCTGAATTACTGGGTAATTGTATAGCATAGCTGTATAAACATTGTATTCTTCCCAGGATCCACCGACCACTCCTCATCTAGGAAGAACCAGTCTCCACAATTGAGATCTTGGAAAGGAGGAGCTCCTGAAGTGTCTAAGCAGTATTGTACTCTAAAGTCACAGCAAATTACATCTGCCTCTCAAGTTCCAGGAGGAGGAGTTGAATGTCATGAAAATTAGAGATGTGATACACTATGAGGACTTGATTAATCCAAAGATAGCCATGGCTGGGATTAGGTGAAAACTGGAAGGAAATTGACTTTGAACAGGCTGAGGCAAGGTTATGCCACAAGAGGCTGGTGGGCGTAGTGACACAGGGTCGACCTGGATTCTTTAAAGACCCCCTAAATTAGAACCCTTTTCCAGACAGTCTTTTTGTAGAATTGTACACTGAAAGATTCTTTAACAGAAATTAAGCTAAAATTATTGCTTGTGTCTTGATTGATTTGTGTTGTTAATTTGATTATTTTGTCATCATTGTGGCTTTGAGGTGGCACTGTAAGCAGAATGTCATTTCCATGGTGCAATTCCCTGTACTGAACCTAGTCCATCTGAGGAGCTGTAAGTAATTGCCAATCAAATTAACAAACATCTTTGTGCTGACACAGAGAAACTAATGAACAAATGGGGTGAACATGCAGACTACACAGTTAATGACCAATCTGGTATTTAAATCCAGTATCTTGTTGTTGTAAGGGTATACCATGCTACTCAGAGTAAAACTTGAGGGTCAGCAATAGCTTTATCAGTTAATTTGGAGTAATCATAAGGGCAAGGTTTATAGGGGCTTTTCTTATTTTATTTAGTACTTTCAGTCCATTCAGACTTGTAATCTTCCATCTTACTTTAGTCTCTCTTATTTTGAGAGCAGCCACTTTAGCTAAGCCTGTTTCACATCCAATTGTAGTTATTTGTAAGCTGCTCTACATTAGCACTAGTCCCAGAGCTTAGGTTTATAGTTCTCAAAATATTAAAAAGTCTTTTAGTACTATTGTTATTTAGATGACTCAATGTACAGTTAGTTATTCAGTTCCTAAATCAGACTTGTATTTACTGAAAATCATTTACATTTATTAATTTTCATGCAAAGCAACTTACAAATGAGATCAACATAATCGAGTCCACACTAGTTAAGTGTCTGTTTTGAAACAAGTGTTACAAGGCTAGGTTACATATATTGAACAAAGCAAGTGAAAAGTGCTGTAGATCTTAATTGTAAGCAACCATTACACCAATTAAAACACAAGACAAATTAACTTTAATTTGAATGTTATGATTACTACTTGTGAGGCTTTTGCTGTATTTTTAATCAAAAACTTAATGATATTAGAAATAATATAGTACATCTCCCCAATGCTGATCCTCTTAAACCCCAGTACTCCATTATGAACAAATTAAATTCTTTCACCAGGATAGATTTACTTGATTTACATAAAATAATTTCTCAACTGAGACCATCCACTTGTGTCCTTGACCCAATACCAACAAGTTTTTTCAAAGAAGTATCTGGCGTGCTAATTGATAGTATTCTTGACATAGTAAACTCATCATTAGATACAGGGGTCTTCCCAGACTGTCTTAAGACTGCTGTAGTTAAACCCCTGCTCAAGAAAAATTATCTTGACTCCTCTGCTTTTGAAAATTTTAGACTTATTTCTAACCTGCCTTTCTTAAGTAAAATCCTAGAGAAGGTAGTCATTATGCAGCTAAATGACCGCCTCAATAAACATGCTATTCTTGATAAGTTTCAGTTGGGTTTTAGAACAAATCACAGTACAGAAACTGCACCTGTTAAAGTAGTAAATGAGTTGCGGATAAATACAGACAGAGGTCGCTTATCTGTTGTCATTCTCTTAGATCTAAGTGCCACATTTGATACCATTGATCACAATATTCTTAGAAATCGCCTTAGTCAATGGGTGGGCCTCTCTGGCAGTATCTTAAATTGTTTCAAGTACTACCTGGCAGGTAGAAAATTCTTTGTTAGTTGTGGTAATTATACTTCAAAGACACATAATAATAATAATAATAATAATAATAATACATTTTACATTTTCTTAGCACTCAAGGTCACCTTACAATAAAATTAAAGAACATAAGTAAAATAAAAACAAGAGAATGATAAATCGCAAAGCAATAATTAGCAAACAAACAAAGATAATAGGCAGTAACAGTGCAAAATTCACAATTGGTATGCCAGTTTGAAAAAATAAGTTTTGAGGGCAGTTTTAAACTGTGTTATTGAATCGAGTTGACATATATGAGAGGGAAGAGAATTCCAGAGTTGAGGAGCACTATGAGAGAGCTCCCATAGAACTGAGTTTGATATGTGGTACAGAAAGTAGAGCTGCAGATGAGGATCTGAGTGAGCGAGAGGGAGTGTAAGTCTGTAGGAGATCAGTGAGGTAGAGGGAGCAAGACTGTGGAGAGCTTTAAATGTTAAAAGCAGTATTTTGTATTGTATTCTGTAGTTATCAGGGAGCCAGTGAAGCTGAGAGAGAATAGGTGAAATATGTTCAGTGGATTTAGAACAGGTTATTATCCTGGCAGCAGAATTTTGAAGAAGTTGTAAGCGATGGTATTAATGATATTCTATATGGTTTTATCCTGGGTCTGCTGCTCTTTTCGATTTACATGCTTCCGTTAGGTCAGATTATCTCAGGGCATAACATGAGCTACCGCAGCTATGCCATTGACACACAACTGTATTTATCAATAGCACCTGACGATCCCGACACTCTTGATTCACTGACACAATGTCTTTCTTGTGTTTCTGAATGGATGAGTAGTAATTTTCTCAAACTAAATAAGGAGAAAACAGAAACTTTAGTGATTGGCAAAAAATGGATATAATGAGGTTATTAGAAATAAACTTGATGCTGTGGGGAACAGCCCGGACACAGACAGGTAGGCATCATCAAATGCACCACATCACGTTTATTTACAGCTAATATTTACAAATATGACGCACACAACCCACTGCTGCAGCACCAATCACCCCAAAGTCCAGGCCTCTTTCCTCAATGCCTTTCTTCACCGCCTCCGAGCTCCGTCCTTCCACTTGACTCCAGCCATCGAATGGAGGGAGGCGGCTCCTTTTAAGTTCACCCGGACGTGCTCCAGGTGCCTCCTTCCCAGGTGTGGTGCAAGTGCCGGTTGTGTAGCCGGAAACACTCCGGGTGTCCCTGGTCTTATTCCCCCCAGTACTTCCGGGTTTGGTGGAAGTGCTGAGGGCCAGGGCTCCACAGGCATCAGTGCGCCCCCTGGCGGTGACCACGGCTCCTATAGGGTTGAGCTTCTAAGCTCTGTTCCCGTGGTCCCCAAAGCCACCAGGGCAGTCACCCCCTCGTGGTCTGGAGGAGGCATAAGCCCTCCTCCGGTCCTTTTGGGCATCCTGGCTGGATACCACCCCCAGCCGCTTGCCACAATGCATTAGGATTAAAAGTCAAGACAGAGGTAAAGAATTTAGGGGTAACTATTGACTCTGACCTGAATTTTAAATCACATATTAATCAGATTACTAGAACAGCATTTTTTCACTTAAGAAATATAGCAAAAGTTAGACCTCTTATAACATTGCAAGAAGCTGAGAAATTAGTTCACGCTTTTGTTTTCAGTTGGCTAGATTACTGTAATTCATTCCTCTGAGGACTACCCAAGAAAGACACCAATCGATTGCAACTAGTGCAGAATGCAGCTGCTAGAATCTTAACTAGGAAAAGAAAACCGAGCACATCTCTCCAGTTCTGATGTCACTACATTGGTTACCTATGTAATTTAGAATTGACTTTAAAATACTGCCTGTGGTTTACAAAGCCTTAAATAATCTTGCTCCATCCTATATTTCAGAATGTCTTTCACCTTACACTCCAAATCGCAGCCTTAGATCTTCAAATGAGTGTCTGCTTAGAATTCCAAGAGCTAAACTTAAAAGAAGTGGTGAGGCAGCCTTCTGCTGTTATGCACCTAAAATCTGGAATAGCTTGCCAATAGGAATTCACCAGGCTAATATGCTGGAATACTTTAAAAAACTGCTAAAAACCCATTACTTTAACATGGCTTTCTCATAGCTTCATTTTTGTTTAATCCTGATATTCTGTACATGCATTTAATTATCATCATTCCTGGTGTCTCCGTAATCTGTACTAACCCCTACTTTCTCTTCTGTTCTTTTTCTGTTTTTCTGTGGTGGCGATCTACGCCACCACCACCTGATCAAAGCACCGTATTATTATCCTTACTTTGATGGATTAAAGGTCAGAAGTCCACATGACCATCATCATCAAGTTCTTCCATGTGAACCCTGAATACAATGAGGACTGATTGATGTCATTTATGTTAGGTAGAATGCCTAGAGGGGGCTGGGCGGTCTCGTGGCCTCAGAACCCTTGCAGATTTTTTTTTCTCCAGCCATCTGGAGTTTTTTTTGTTTTTTCTGTCCTCCTTGGCCATTGGACCTTACTTTTATTCTATGTTAACTAGTGTTCCCTAATTCTATTGTCTTATTTATTGTGTATTTTTTCTCTTTCTTCATCATGTAAAGCACTTTGAGCTACATCATTTGTATGAAAATGTGCTATATAAATAAATGTTTTTGTTTTTTGTTTGTGGGTAGCTTAATCCGTCAAGTTCGGCCAAATGGCAGATGTCATAGGTCAAGAATTTCTTATATAATGACCAGTAATTTAGAAAATGGCTATAAGGTTCATAGTTTTCAATTAATTTATTTTTTATTGATACAGTTATCTGATAGTATTGTTACGATTTCTTTTTTAGATACCTTAACATAAAAAAGATTTAATGTTCATGAGGCTTTAAACATAAAGGTTAAACTTTTAGCCTAGACATATGTATACTATATTGGGCCCTCTCCTTTTACATATTTGAAATAACTTTCCAGTATATGCCAATTTCATTTGTAAAAGTTCCCACTGGAATTCTCTTTTTTGCGAAATGCATTTGCAGGAATAAAATGAACTGATATCTTTTGAAGCCCTAGAGACTGAAGTACACTTCACATCTGTGCTGAAACTAAAGAAGTAAATCCTTACCTTTTTCTGTCTTCAAATCACAGATGGGAGTCAAGGCAGTTATTCTACATCCACTTCATGAAATGACAATTGTCAAATTGTAGGAACTGAACACAGGAGATGCAAACAGCCTACATTTGACACAATCTGTCCAGATAAAAAGCAAAACATGAAGGAAAAGGACATGATTACCTGTACTATATAAATAAGGGGTAAAGTAGCAAATGTCTATACTATAAGAAAATGTTTATTTTAATAACACAAATGTTTAATTGTAGAATATTTTTAACATATTCTAGTTTAAGTCTGAATGTATGAATTAACACCTCTCAGAGAAAACTCACGCAAGCAATAACCAGACACAAGAACTTGAACCTAGTCTTCTGAAGTTGTAAAGCAATAGTATGGAAAGCCAAATTAACAATGTGATACCTCACATCAATTTCAGATATCTTAAACTCAAAAATAAGTTCCTTTAATTTTTAAGATATATAGTAGGCAATACATCTTGAGGAGGAGGAGGGGGTTGGGAGCATGCACTGATAGCATGTTGCCACACCCACCACACAACGAACCGCCAGGATTGGGACCTGAGTGCAGTGAGTGACACCTAAGCACTACACTGGAACAGTGGAGTAGCATCCACTTGCAGAGCATCAGCACCATACGTCACCGCAGTTGTAGTCCCGCAGTTGTAGACCCACAGTTACAGACCCAGAAGTGGCGTCACCTTCGTTTCAGGACTGACTTTGTAAAATTACTTTTGGAAGGTTTTGGCAGGTCTTGATAAAGCCCGGAAAGTAACACCGGGTCAAGGACCCGTTCAGAAATTAAGCGATAAAAATGAGAAGGGAAAAACAGTACATCAAACCAAATAATACGCATCATTGTGAATTTCAGAGGGTTTTTGCCATCACGTTGTGTCATACATCAAACTAAACAATACAGATCATTTCTGTGAAATACACTATTAACATTTACGCTGTGTTTGGGTCTGTGGGAACCATGTCGAAAAAATTAAAATCATCAAGATCTGTGTTAATTGAAAATAGTTTTTTGTTTATATTCATAAAACGAAGTATACAATATAATTACAATGTTTGCACCAAGTTAGAGTTTAGTAAAATGTTAATAATAAAAGTTATTACATTTTTTAAAATGTACAATGCATGTGTGCAATATTGTTCTAAACCAATTTAGAAAACATTTAAGTCAATCTAATATTTTTAAATATGTATGTGAAGAAAACGGCAATACATATTCCACACTGAATTATGCTATATATTAATTGCCTTATACAGAACTACTCTAATTGTTGTCACTTATTATTATAAACGATGAGTCATCAAAAAGAAAAAAAAGAAAAATACTAATAAGAATCCAATTTATTTATATAGCACCCTTCCTATGCCCAAAATTCAGAAAGAACAACAGGACCTATATAACATTGGCTACAAATAATATCTTCACTAAATAAAGATAAATACAGGATATACAAAACATTCAAACAGAATAAAAGACAATAATCCAGACTAAAATACAACATATAATACTACAAAAATATCTTGAACAAATAACATAAATTGTGATAAAAATTCAAACCCTGAGTACCTGGACAGATAAAGGGGGTAAACTGAAAGAAGGGGCAGAATGTCAGGTCTGTTTAATGTCTTCCTAAACGAATGAGTTAAAAACAAATGAATGGAGTCAGCTGATCTCATAAATTTTGAAAGGTCATTCCATAGTCTGGGCGCTATACAGCTGAAGGCCCTGCTGTCACCCACAGAGTTCAGGTTAGTGAGGGGCACAGAATGAGAGGACCGTAGTGGGCAGGTTAATAACAGAATTTGATATTCAATCCTGTAAGACACAGGGAGCAGTGACGGTGCAGCAGGATGGCTGTGATGTGCTCGGTGTTGTTGGTTCGTGTCAGGACTCTTGCAGTTGAGGTTTTAATCAGCTGGAGCTGTGATTTACGATTGTAGTATTATAAAATGAAGATAACTTAATTATTATATTATAAATTAAGGCATGAGGGTTGCCCTGGACATGACATGAGATACATACAGTAGTGCCTGACAATGGGTCCAAGGATTTCATCCCTATACCTAATGGCAGTCAGGGTGTCATTGTCTAGTCTGTAAAGGTCTATGCGTCCCTTCATGCATTTGCCTCCCCTGACCATCATTGACCCACCACCAAAGCGGTCATGCTGAACGATGTTACAGGCAGCATAACATTTCTCCATGGCTTCTCCAGACCCTTTTATGTTTGTCACATGTGTTCAGGGTGAACCTGCTCTCATCTGTGAAAAGCACAGGGCACCCACCAGTGGTGGACCTGCCAATTCTGGTATTCTATGGCAAATGCCAATCAAGCTCCACGGGGCCCACTAGAGAACGTTGGGTCCTCAGGCCACCTTCATGAAGTCTGTTTCTTTTTGTTTAAGGTCAGAAACATTCACATCAGTGGCCTGTCTGCTGGAGGTAATTTTGTAGGCTCTGGCAGTGCTCATCCTGTTCCTCCGGTCCTGCTGATGGGTTAAGGACCTTCTTAGAGGGGCCCTGTCCAGCTCTCCTAGAGTAACTGCCTACCTGTCTCCTGGAATCTCCTCCATGCCCTTGAGACTGTGCTGGGAGACACAGCAAACCTTCTGGCAATGGCACATATTAATGTGCCATCCTGGAGAAGTTGGACTACCTGTGCCAGCTCTGTAGGGTCCAGGTATGGCCTCATGCTACCAGTAGCGACACTGACCGTAGCCAAATGCAAAACTAGTGAAAAAACAGATGAGGTGGGAAAAATGTCAGTGGCCTCCCTCCACCTGTTAAACCATTCATTCCTGTTTTGGGGGTCGTCTAATTGTTGCCCCTCTAGTGCACCAAAGCAGCTGAAACTGATTAGCAAGCCCCTCTGCTACTTAACTGACCAGCTCAATCGCCCAGAATTGTCATTTACTTGATGCTATAGTCGGATTAAAAAAGTGTTCCTTTAATTTTTTTGAGCAGTATATTTTAATGTAATATTGTGTTTTTATATGTCACTACACAAATTACTGAAACACACTCAATGATAGTTTTGGATAGCCTCACACTTCAGTCCTTCACAAATGCAGTAGTTTACAAACATCGTATTTTAATTTCTTTTTGAGAAGCATGAAAGATAATTGTGGTGAGTCTCAACTTATGATTACATTTTTGCTACATAAGGACTATTGAGGGACTTTTTTTTTAATCAGATGGTCACTTTATTTTAACAAGCAATGTAAACAACCTGTTTACTCTTTACCCTATTTTAATTTTAATTTTCTACACAATACTGTAATAACTGTACAGTTCAGCAGGCTAAAATAACACAAGTGCCGTCATTGATTCCCTTGTGGACTGGGCTGTACATGCTGGGGTCTTTGACACTTGTCGTCCCAGTAGAATGCGAGGTATCCCCAATGGTTTACTCTGCTCCTCAAGATGACTCTGTCTCCTTCTCCCTGTTCCAGTCTCAGTTCAAGGTTGTCGAGATGACAAAAGTATTTTTTTCTGAGATGTTCAATATGTTGAAAAAATTGCCTGTGGCCAGCATCCAGCGTAATGTTTTGTCTAAATTCTCCACTCCTCTTTTTGTAGCATTATAATCCATTATCATTTCTAGCCATGGAATCTCCTATCCCTGTGCAGGGCGCATTATGCACCAAGGATGTGTCATTTGTTTAGACAAACGTTAATGCCTTCACTGGCCTATTCTGTGTGGCAACAGTTGAGCTGGGAGCTCTGGCTTATTTTTCCTTATTGTGCTAAGTATTGTTACCTTCCTCTTCAGGAGCTACTGTCCCAGTCTGTGTAAAAGTAAAAGTTATTGCATATGGTGTTGTGGCCATGCAGCGTATGTCATGTCTAGGGCAACCCTCATGCCTTAACTTCTCACAGGAGTTCCTCCATCTGACTTTCCTTTGTTAATGAAATGACATCCTCTACTCTTCCGTATCTCTATGCTACCCCTTGAGCATGTTATTCATAGCTTTGGACTGTTTTATCATTTTTATTCAGATGATGCTTAGATCTATTTCAGTGTTAAAAGTGACACTTCATCATAGCTTTCTCAGTTCACAACTTGCCTCAGTGAAATTAAATTAAAATTAAAAGCTGAACAGAGCAAAACTTTTTAAAATTAAATTGCAACATAACTGAACTCCTGCAAAGTGGCACTAAAGTGCAACTTAAGAAAACAAGCTCCTCTACAACCATTCTTGGTAATGATCTCATCAGATCTTCTTTTACTGCAAAGAATCTCGGTGTCACTTTGATTCCTCTTTTTCTTATTTCACCCATGTAAGCCATATTAAGAAACTTCCTCCGGTGTCACATTTCTTATGTTTGCTCATTCCTGTCCTTTTCTAATGCTGAGAATCTTGTCCCTGCTTTTATTACATCCCACATTGATTATTGTAAGTCACTACTGGCAGGTACCACTTCTAATCTCATAACACAACTCCAGCTGATTCAAAACTCAACTGCAAGAGTCCTGACACGAACCAACAACAGCGAGCACATCACAGCCATCCTGCTGCACCTTCACTGCTCCCTGTGTCTTACAGGATTGAATATCAAATTCTGTTATTAACCTGCCCACTACAGTCCTCTCATTCTGTGCCCCTCACTAACCTGCACTCTGTGGGTGACAGCAGGGCCTTCAGCTGTATAGCGCCCAGACTATGGAATGACCTCCTGAAATGAATGATATCAGCTGACTCCATTCATTTGTTTTTAACTCATTTGTTTAGGAGGACATTAAACAGACCTGACTTTCTGCCCCTTCTTTCAGTTTACCCCCTTTATCTGTCCAGGTACTCAGGGTTTGAATTTTTATCACAATTTATGTTATTTGTTCAAGATTTTTTTGTAGTATTATATGTTGTATTTTAATCTGGATTATTGTCTTTTATTCTATTTGAAAGTTTTGTATATTCTGTATTTATCTTTATTTAGTGAAGATATTATTTGTAGCCAATGTTATATAGGTCCTATTGTTCTTTCTGAATTTTGGCCATAGGAAGGGTGCTATATAAATAAATCATGTTCTTATTAGTATTTTTCTTTTTTTTCTTTTGATGGCCAATCGTTTATAATAATAGGTGACAAAAACTAGAGCAGTTCTATAAAAGGCAATTAATATATAGCATAATTCAGTGTAGAATATGTATTACCATTTTCTTCACATACATGTTTGATGTGTATTATTTGGTTTGATGTACTGTTTTTCCCTTCTCATTTTTATCGCTTAATTTCTGAACGGGTCTTTGACCCGATATTACTTTCCGGGCTTTGCCAAGACCTGCCGAAACCTTCCAAAAGTACAGTCATTTTACGAAGTCAGTCCTGAAACGAAGGTGAAGCCACTTCTGGGTCTGTAACTGTGGGTCTACAATTGCGGTGACGTATGGGGCTGTGTCTCTGCAAGTGGATATTATTGGAACAGTGTGAGATTTCTTTACGGTGGCTGGAGTGCCAATCCTGCCACCACCCCCGAGTTTTCCCTGCAAGTTGAGGGACCTGGTTGCAGGGCTGAAAGCAGTTTAACATCATACTCATCTTGTGATATCTTCAAATTAGCTTCAGTAAAATTTACATTCATTTGTTTAGCAGATACGTTTATGCAAATGAATTTAAAAGAGTTCCAAATTATTAATGAAAACATTAGTTTAGGGGACAGTTTAGGAACAAGTGTTATAGGACAAAGCTACAAAATTAATCACCACAAGTGAAGACCTATAAACCAAACAGAACGCAAAACAAGTTAATATTTTCTTCATTCAAGAACCTGTCAAAGCCATTATTAATTAGATAGATATTGACAGAACAAAAGATTCTTGGAGCTCCCTTTTCCTTTCTCTGCAGACCAGAAAATTGACAGTGCTCCACCAATGATGTCACTTCCGGTATCAGTCCACCTGGACCCGCCTCTTCCTGTGTCACTTTGGTTCAACCTACATATGATGTCATTGATCACTGGCACCTGTTTATTACATTTGCTTAATGTTTTACTAAGTGAGTTTTATTCTTCAAGGGCATTCAAAAATCTTATCGTGCTGCTTCACTTTTTTCAAACAGATTTTTTGGAACTCTAAAGCATGTTCTTTCCTATTGACACACAAATGTAGAAGATGTAAAATAACTAGACCTAAAATTCTTACCTTCCTGTTGTGTTAGGGTCAGCACCAACCCGTTTTACTTTTTAAATGCATAAAACTACTACCTAATTTTGTTTATTGCATCAAGGCTTTTTGACTTTATCAGGAATCTGTATTTAATTAAAAAAAAACAACAAAAAAAAAACAATTGAACTAAATTATAAAATGCTCTGGTGAAAATTATTACCTTTGTGTTGGTAGGGTCAGTTTTGACCCAGTTATAATTTAAGGTTATAAAACAATAGTTAGGGTCAAAACAAAAATCATAAACACACTTTGAGGGGCTTCTCTCTTTGCCTGTGTGTCTCCTTACCTGAACAAACAAAACAAACAAATAAAGACAGACACGTTCAGGCATGTAAGGCTTGCATAAGACAAATTTAGTTTAGCGTTGGTGACTTGCAGAGTAAAAATCTCCTGTTTGCAGCAGTCAAAAATGAGAAGAAGATTTACAGTAAGCCAAGCTCTGGATCATATCTTTTCTGAAAATGAGGCAGAGGACACAGAACAGCATAGTGATATAGATGAGCAGGTTTCCGAGGAGGAAGACATTGTAGAGTATCTACCAGAAGGCACAGACACGTCTGATGAGGAGGTCACCGATGCTGAAGCTGCACTCACTCCTGCTGAAACGTTCAAATCCAAAAGTGGTAACATCTGTTGGAGCTCAGTACCCCCTGACTTACATGGCAGGGCAGCTGCTGCAAATGTCATCAAAATGACCCCTGGAATCACAAGGTTTGCTGTGACGAGAGTAAGTGACATCAAGACATGTTTTGATCTGTTTATGCCATTGTCACTAAAGAAAGTCATGCTTGCTGTGACAAACCTTGAAGGAAAAAAGGTTCATGGCGACATGTGGAATGACATTGATGAGGAATACCTGGATGCTTATATTGGTGTTCTTCTTCTTGCTGGTGTTTACAAATCCAGCAATGAGGCCACTGATAGTCTCTGGGATGCGTCGACGGGCAGAAATATTTTCCGGGCAACAATGTCACTTCAGTCATTTCGAATGATATCAAGAGTCCTTAGATTTGACAACAGAGAAACTAGGGAAAAATCTGACAAGCTTGCTCCCATCAGGGATGTCTGGGAAAGGTGGGTGCAGCTCCTTCCACTGATGTTCAACCCAGGGCCAGAGGTAACAGTAGATGACCGTTTTGTCCCTTTCCGTGGAAAATGCCCTTTCCGGCAGTACATGCCTAGTAAGCCAGGGAAATACGGCATAAAAATTTGGGCAGCCTATGATGCAAAAACCAGCTATGCATGGAATCTGCAGATTTACACAGGCAAACATGCAAGTGGCATTCCTGAGAAAAATCAAGGAAAATGTGTAGTCCTCGATATGACTACTGGACTGCGGGGTCACAATATCACATGTGACAATTTCTTTACCAGCTATGACCTTGGACAAGAACTTCTCAGGTGGAAACTTACCATGGTGGGCACAGTAAAAAAAAAATAAACCTGAGCTGCCTGCCGAAATTTTGCAGGTGAAGGACAGGGCTCCACTTTCTTCAAAATTTGCTTTTACAGACACCACCACGGTTGTTTCATATTGTCCAAAAAAACACCGGAGTGTGATACTTATGTCCACTTTTCACAAAGACGCAGCTGTGTCATCAACAAGTGACAAAAAGCCCATAATTATCTTGGACTATAATAAAAACAAAGGTGGAGTGGACAACCTGGACAAGCTGACTGCCACCTACACTTGCCAGAGAATGACCAGGAGATGGCCAAAGGTTGTGTTTTATAACATTCTAGATGTGTCTGCATACAATGCATTTGTGTTGTGGACCCACATTCACCTAGGGTGGAACTCAACCAGAAAAAACAAGCGGAGGATGTTTCTTGAGGAGTTAGGAAGTTCCCTTTTCAAGGCACACATTGAGCGAAGGGAACGGTGCCCCGGGACCCAGCCTCTGCAGCCTTGGTCAGACAGCTGCAGAGCTCACGTAGCATTCCTTCCACACCATCAGCAACACAAAGAGCATCAGTGCCAGCATCCTCTTCGGCCAGCACTGCCTCAACATCAACCTACACAGCCACAGCCACAAAACCACTGAGGCCACCTGATTCTAAAAGAAAGAGGTGTCAGGTCTGCCCTAGCAATAAAGACAGAAAGACAAACATACTCTGCTTCTACTGCAAAAAATATATTTGGAAAGAACACACTAAAAGTGTCACTTTTTGCCACACATGCATCTAAATGCACATGCATGTTCTTGCACACAAAGACGTTTTTTGGAACTAGTGCCTCATTTCTATTGGTTTGATTTGCTTGATTGTTTGTTGTTTGTTTGACCTTGCAAATCCACATTTTGAGATTTACTTGTTTAGCTTTCCATTTATATTAAAGTTATTTTTGAAAATAGTTTTTTGCCTTTTTCTTTGAAATAAATATATATGGGTCAAATTTGACCCGTAACACCATAGATGTTACTATAGTAATTAATATTATAATAAAAAATATATATAACAAATTTATTTAAGAGATGTGTTCTAATACCCCTCAGTAATACTCAGGTAACATAACAACCTTTTATTTATTTAAATAATTCTCTTGAGGTTCATTTAATCATTTTTTAAAATTGAAAACGAGAGGTATGCTGTTAAAGTAAAAGCTCATGAGGTCACAGCAAAAATATTAAAAACATTCTTTTAATGGACAAGGAAGCATAACAAAGTAACCAAGAGGTAAGGAAAAAAATTGGATGATAAATAATTGTTTTGAGGGTAATATGGCTGATTAAACACACGGGTCAAAACCGACCCGTTAACATAAGAGATAGTAACAGAAAGCTAACATAAGAGGAAGGTTAATCTTTATATTCCTTCCTCTGTAAATGAGGACTTAGAAAAGGAAATGATTCATTCTGTCACCAACACTTTAATGATGACTCACCCCGACCCTGCAGTTATAATATGTGGTGACTTCAACCATGTGACTTTGGAAGGAATTATAATAAATTTCTTTCAGTTTGTGACCTATTCCATTTGAGGAAATAACAAGCTGGACCTGCTGTATTCAAATGTTAAAGATGCCTTTAAGTTTAAACTACTGGTACCTTTAGGCAAATCTGACCACAACCTGATTCATCATATTCTCAGCTATAAGCATGTTATTAGATGGCATCCTGTTACAACCAGCCTGGAGGCTGAAATGGCTCTAGGAAATGATGTTCGAGTCAAATGGGGAAAATATTGAGGGACTCAGCCACTGCATCACAAACTACTGTGTCAATACAGTGGTACCCTCAAACACGGTACATTGCTTTCCAAACAACACGCCTGGATATCTAAGGAGCTAAAAGTTCTCCTGAATGAGAAAAAGAGAGCAAAGCTGGAGACAAAGAGGCTTTAAAGGATATACACTGTGTGCTAAAGAGAAAGCTGAGTGAAGGAAGGGAAGCTTTAAAGCTAAAATAGTAAACAAACTCACTCAGAATAACATGAAGGATGTTTTGGAATGGACTGGGCATACATAATTACTGGACTCAAGTAACCCGGGGCTCAGGTGCTAGAAGGGGATATGGACAAAGCTAAGACCGGGAAACAATTTGGAATAGACTTTTCCCTCCCACTGCCATCTTCTTCCAATAACCAGTGTCTCCACACCATCCCTACTCCATCAACAAATCCTACCAAATCAGCTGGAATGGCCATTGACAAGTCTGCCTCTGACCATCATTGTTTGCTGTCCATAACTGAAGACCAAGTAAGGAGACAACTGAGACTGAGGAAGCTACACACAGTGAAGGCTGCAGTACCAAATGGAGTCAGTCCTCAAGTTCTTAAGGCCTGTGCTGGCCAACTTTGTGGTGTCCTCTATCATCTGATCAGTCTGTCTCTAAGGCTTCAGAAATTTCAGCTGTTGTGGAAAAACTTCCTGCATTGTTTCTGTTCCAAAAAAGGCAGATGATGCCTCTGCTTCTCTTCACCTAATGACTACTTACGTCTCACATCATGAAGACCTTCGAGAGACTGGCTCTGGACTATTTGAGTCTTCTTTTAGTAGACCATCTGGACCCACTGCAATTTTCCTGTCAAACAAGGATTGAGTTGGAGGATGCAATAATCTACCTGTTCCACAAAGCTTAATCTCATCTGGATAAAGCTGGCAGTACTGTGAAGATTTTTTTTATTTCTCCAGTGCCTTCAACACCATCCAACTAACCCTGTTAAAGGTAAACTCTGATATATGCAGGTGAATGAGCTGATGGTGTCCTGAATAATGGACTATCTGTCAGGTAGAACGCAGTTTGTGAGATTTCAGGACTGTGTTTCTAATATGGATGTGAGCAACACTGGAGCACCACAAGTAACAGACTTGTCTCCTTTTCTCTTCACTCTGTACACCTCAGATGATGATGATTCTGCACTTATGGGGTGTATTGATAAAGGGGATGAAAAAGAGTATAGCAGTCAGGAGGAGGAGTTTGCTTCTTGGTGCAAAGAGAATTGTCTGCATCTTAACATCAGATGCAGACAATTCTTACATCAGCAAAACCAAGGAACTGGTTTTTGACTTTTGCCTCTCCAAAGAGCCTCTATGTCCGGTCACTGTTCAAGAAATGTAGAGGCGGTCCACACCTACAAGTACTTGGGAGTCCACATTAATGACAGGTTGGACTGGTCTCGGGACACAGATGAAGCTATATAAGAAAGGGCAGAGCAGGCTCTTTTCCCTTAGGATAATGTGTTTCTTTAATGTGGTAAGTAACATCCTTCACATCTTCTATAACTCTGTGATAGCCAGTGTGATTATCTTCACTGTGGTGTGCTCAGCTGGTAACCTCATTTCAAGAGAGACCCACTGAATCAACAAGCTAATTAAAAGGGTAAACTCAGTTATAGGATGGACTCTGGATTCTCTGGAGGTAGTAGTAAAGAAAAGAGTTAAAACAAAACGGAGGGCCGTTATGAACAATGCCACACAACCACTGAGGACTTTGAGCCAACAAATTATTCAGGAGAAGTGTGTCAAGAAACACCACACAGGCTCCATTATACCAACAGCAATATGCCTGCATAATGCCTTATTGTGACTGTGACTCTTTCTTCTAATTTCCATGCTTTATAGTCATTCTGGTGTGTGTTGGGAACAAAGTGTGTGCATATTTATTTACTTACTTATCTACTGATTTATGGATTTATTTTTAAAGAGCTTCTGTAAAAAGCCAAATTTCTCCAAGGGGACAAATAAAGTTCTATTTATCTATTTATGTCAAATATTTTTGTGAACAATTTATAATACCCAAGACTTCTGCACAGTTCTGCATATTTATGTATAAAAATAGCCACACAAAATTAATAATCCTCTCCTCTCTTTACATTTTTTGGTATCGTATCCTGTGAAGATATCCCATTTGGAGCCTGGTGCTCTTGATGTCCAAAGAGAAACTTTACCCTATTTAATACCTTCCTGGGGTCACTTTAAGTAAAAGAGGGAGAAGGAGCTTAATAGGAATCTCCAGTGCAATATATGTCCATGTCTCTCCTGACGCAGAACAAACTGTAAGGCATTCAGAGTTCTCCTTTTAACAGGTTCCCTCTCCCTGTGCTTCCAGCTAAATTCGGACAGAAATAGTGGAGGGAACTTTGACAATAACGTTTCAGAAGGATACTATATTTAACAAAGCTTTTGAAATTGTTTAATGTAATATTTGATATAAATACATTATTCATCCATTTATTTTGAAAGCCACTTTGAAATGTGGTGTTTGTCATAATCAAACAATTCAGAGTTACCAACTGAATTACTGTATCACGCACATATTTTGGATTTAAAGTTAAATTTACTTATTTGTCTGATGCCTTTACCCAAGGCAACTTACAACATTTATGATACAATTGGTTACATTTCTTTGGGTTTTCCAATTGGAGCACAGGCAGGTCAAGTGACTTGGTCATGATCACACACTGTCAGTAGCAAGATTTGAACCCACAACCTCAGGGTTTGAATCCCAAAGAATACCTGTACATACAAAGTGCAAATACGGGCAGAAATTGAACTCAGGTCCCTACAAGTCTGAGGTAGCAGAATGTTACTCTCATAATTCTAGGTAAATCAGAAGCTTTTTTTTTATTATTCATGTGTCATGTTAATACACAGGTTGCTATTGGCAGAAATATTTACTGAAAATGGGCATTTAAAATTATGAGTGTACACTCATGTTGGCTGTTCCTCTTGAATTACAAATCTTTTAAAATATTTCTATAAAAGCTGTTTTTAAAATCATGCTTTTTTATAATACAATATTTTCTTAAATATGGAGTAGACAAGCTGATTCGTGCCAACTGCAATCAAGCAGGCTGGGGGTGAAATTAGAAGAGTCTTTCCTTCCAATCAGGAGTATAGGGTTTTATTAGAGTTCCTTGACTAACAATGTTTCTTTTCTTAACAATTATGCAAAATTCCTAAAACTCAAAGGAGATAGAAGGAAAGCCTTATATTATGTAAATTACTTTGCAATGGTGTTTTTAAGGATCAAGGTGACATAGTGACATACTTTTTAGGGCAATTGTCAGATTATGAATAATAGACAAAAAATCATCATGCATAGTAGTCTGGGTACAAGTTTTACATATAACAAAAAAGCACTTGAATATCTCAATGTGAAACACCCACATTTAATCTCTCGGGGAATGAGAGTCTTTTATGTCATGGCTTAATAAAGCATGTCTGAGATAAACTATCAATTAGTACCTTCATGTGTTGTTGCTTTAATAAATAACACTTTTTAATAATGTCTCTAAATAAAATTAAAGTGATCTTAAAAATACAAGTGTTCTTTTATGATTATCAAATTTTGTGTAAATTACCTCATCCTATCCTTTCTAACATGATAAAACACAGGCGCCAGTGTACACTGATAATTTCTGTATTATCTATATATATTATTTATTTATTATATTACATATTTATTGACTATATTTATGTATCTAGATTGCATAATACCATACATTTCATCAATGTTCATATTGCTTACTACATGTCAATATTGCTGCTACTTCTTTGTCTTGTCTTTGCACAATTTCTTGTCTTGTTTGTGTTTTAATTTTTTAATTTTAAATTTTAATTTAATTCTACTTTTAATTTAATTTTAATTTTTTATTTGCACTTCATGTTGTTACACTGTGGTCCCTGAGCTTCGCAATTTTGTCTATCTGTATACTTGTATATGGTTGAGATGACAATAAAGTTCACTTTGACTTTGACTTGGTTTATAACTCCTGCAAATATAAATATGCTTCTAAAAAAGCATGTGCTTTCAAACCATAAAACCTTGCAAGATTACAAAGTCTAGCGTGGATCTGCACTGTGGGCTATCATTGCTTTTTAAAAAAGATGTTTCTAGACAATGTGCTTGAAGAGAGCATCTAGCACTGTTCACAAGAACATACAGTGCTCTACAGTAAGAACATATGTTTTCAAAACTAGAATGGATGTACAGAAATTACTGAATAGCATTGAACAGTATAGCATTTATAGTATATAAATAGATTACCTTTACATGAGTTTTTCTGTACATTCACATTAATCAGTTTTCACTGTATATTTTTGTAATGCAGGATGGAATAATGGCAGAGGTGTTACCATTGATGCCTCATAGTTTCAAGAGATTGGGCTTGATTCATAACCTATTCACTGTCAGTGTGGATTGTCTGAGTATTGGAGGCATTAAGGTTAGATAACACGGTGACTTTCAGTTGTCCCAGTGTGACTGATTTGATGTTGGGCAGTAATCTCTATATATATGTCCAAAGCAAGCAGAAACAATTATTGTTCTTTTTTGGCCCAAATTCAGTTATTTTAAGCCAGTCTGGATTTATTTTCTATGTTCTATATTCAGTTTTTCTATTGAAAATTATTCTCTGGTTTAATATTTCAGTTTATTTATATTGCACCATCATATACGCCGCACTATGCTTTCCCAATGCACTCTACAGTTCTGTCATCTTTATTATGTTAAATGATTATTTTTTCTCTTGTCCACTTCATTTTTTGCAACTCTTTTTTTTTCATTTTAATTCAATCTATACTTTCATCTGCTGCTTTTTTAGTTTTCTAGTTTGTATGTTTAGACTCCTTTATTTACACACCTTATAAATATTATGCTAAGGGCATTTTTTTCACTGAACCAGAATACCAGAAGCCACCAATACTCAATTATTCACACTGTTGTCAGTTATCTTTGAAATGTGGGAGGAAGAACAGAAATGTATTACCATATAATAACTAAACGTGTATATTTTTATTGTTGCATAAATATTACTCACTATTTTGTCTTCAGTATTTTATATGCCTTTTGTTGTATGTAATTTTGAGTTTTATTTTACTATGCTGTTGGACTATGTGGGACATATAAGTGCAAGTGTGCTTTATAAGAACAAATGAAATGAATTAATTTAGATATCAGTCTGAAACATTACATTTATTTGTATTAACAACACTGAAAGAATAAAGCTTAATTTATTAGCTGCTTTAGTAAAGTAAAAGCCACACTGCAAACCAACCCCCCGACCTACAACCGCTCTTCCATTGTGCTACAATAAACTCAAATGGAGGAACGATGGTCTTAGTGGCACTTGAATTTTAATAGGGAAGCCACAGAAATTGTGTTGTGAAGAGCAAGGAGCACAGAGCAGCAGATTCAATTGTTAAGTTAATACATTATTGTAACACATAGGATACTGACACTTATGCAAATCCACTTCAAGCACTGTTCTGCCTATACAGAGGCGCTCGAATAATGGGGATAAATGCGTGCTACATGGTAAAACACATTTTTAGGAGTCTGATCTTTTAAAAAGTGTGAATATGTTTATTTTCTGTTTGAAGCATCTTTCAGAAAAATTAAAGAGTATAAGTAATGTTGAACCTAGTTAATCTGAATTTTTTTAGATGTTTAAGTACCAAAATGAAGAGAATTGTGCATAGTTTGGAAATATTTTGTTTTCAAAAGTGTACCATACAAACTGTTCAATTGCTGCAGGCAAACATTTATGCAGCCATTTAAAATTCAACTAAATAGTCCAGTATGAAGAGTACATCAGAGCTAAACAAGCAGCACTTATTTTCAGTAACTTGAGGTTCACAACACACATAAACATTAAGTACCAGTTTATGCTAACGCATATCTCTATACAGCAGGCCGTCAAAAGTAAAGTGAGATTACAGTAGTCGTTGTATTTTAATTATCAAAAGACAAAGCTCAGATTAAAACTATGTGCCACTAAAGATTTAAAAAATGCTCAGCAGTCAGCGTGAGGGAAGTCATCAGTTTCTGTACATTCACTTTATTCCAAATGTCAGACAAAAATCAAAATGAGTCTAAAAACAAGTAGCACTTAATGCAACCACAACTGATTTTTGGGTGAGCAGAACAATGAAACAGTTCATTATATTAATGAAGAATATAGGGTGAAAAATAAATGCTTGCAATGCTGCTTCTTTAAATGAGTGTGCCAAAGTAGAAAGCAACACTGGCCAAGGCCCCAGTCAGTCAAGGAGGCTCTCACTTGCAATCCAGTTTTGTCATATACTAAGCCAATTTAGAGTTGCCAGTTGCCCTAACAAACCTTTGTGGTATGACGGAGGAAACTATCATACCCAGAGAAAAAAGTCCACGTGGTAACAGAGGAACTGCACAAAGTTCTGTTAAAGTGTCAATATTGGGGTTTGGACTGTTATGTTGCTCAAAGATAATAATTGAAAAATCCTTAAAAATACCAATGTATATAGAAACTTTAAAGCTGCATGGTGTAATTATGCCCTGTGATACACTGGTGCATTTTAAGTGTTCTTTCCAGATTTACAGAAACTTGCAAATCTGTTCCAGAAAAAGTGTGTTCACAGATGATTGTATTTACTGTGACAGTAACTTCTGTTTTAAATTTGAAAACTGAAAACACCATAAAGGAACAAAAAGGTAGTGGATTGCAAGACACAAATCATTTATGGCCAGTAGTGCTGCACTATACTTTTAAATCCGCTGTCCCCTTGTTAAATTTATAACTGTTGTGAAAGATTGAGGTCTCCGTGACCCCTTGAACCCTCAGACTAGATGTCAGACACCAGGTAAAAGTCCAAATAATGGTTTATTAATAATAATAATAATAGTGCACAAAGCACCCTCCTCTCCACAATACTCAGTAATAAATCAATAATCAAATAACAATACACAATCCTCCACTCCCAGACGCGTTGCCCTCCTTCCACCCAGCTCAGCTCGATGTCTGGGATTTCCCGTAGTCCTTTTATATTCCCTGACCCGGAAGTGTTTACCATTCTACAGTGCATGTGATTTCTTATCACTTCCGGGTCAGATAAAAAGTCCTTTACTTCAACCCGGAACTTGCCTACGATGAACTTCCGGGTTATAGGGCACAAACAACTCTCTGGGCCTCCCTGCAGCGTCATCTGTTGGCCCCTGTGATATCCAGCAGGGCTGTAAAGGAAAACTCCATCGTCCATGATTCCCTGCTGGTATTCGGGGCACTTCCATGCAGCAGGGACAGCTCCATCTGGCGTGACAGGCCGGCCATATCCCACACTATGCATTGGCTCAATATGGAGCAGATGCAAAGTTACACCTTGCGGACATCAAGGGAGACCTGCCTTAAAGCATCATCCTGACAGGGTATATTCTAAGTTGTATAGGATTATGTTAAGAAGCCGGTTTACAAATACAAAATGAACATACAATAAACATTTTATATGTATATACTGTACATGGAGTATAGACAGATAAAATGAAAGCATATAAAGTTAATGGCAGTGTGAAATTTAGTTCATTAAAAAAATATAACAAATATGCAATGAAGTCTGTTGGCTGAGGTTAGAGATCAGACATGTTGGACAAGCAACATCAATTTTTTTATACAGTTATATATTATAGTTTATATTACTATTAAGAGGAGTTTAAAACCAGTCTAAAATAATCAGTAAAAGTCAAGCAGACAATCAGCTCTTACTGCATTAGAAAAAGCTGTAACATTTCAGTCTGTTTTTTATCTGAAACAATATAGTACAAATTTACAGTACAACACCCTTCCTTTTTTCCCAAAACACTACCTTAACATACAGGTAAACAAAACATTGTGAAAAGATGAGATATTACAGGTGGTAAAATCATTGAGAAAACCCAATGACTGATCAAGTCAGTGCTGGCTTACTGACATCATTCACTCTCAGAAAATAGTTTTTCATATATATTAATAGCCAGCAGCCATACAACATGCACTTAAGGACAGGTAATCCATCTGAAGCTAAGCATGTTTAGGCTTGGTCAATACTTGGATTGGTAATATCTAGGAAGTGCTTGGTTTGGTGCTGTAAGAGGTGTTAGTGAGACCAGCAGGGGGCGCTGTGGGCCCTGTGGTCCGTGTTTTTATTCCATTGCCCCAGTGCAATGATGGCGACACTTTGCTGTGAAAATGAGATGTAAAACAAGGGCCCTGACTCTCTGTGGTCATAAAAGATCTTTGGACATCCTTTGTAAAAAATAGGGTGTTTCCAGGCTAAATTGTCCATGATAGTATGGTCATTTTGGCCCCCTAATCATCTCCTGTCCCTAATTGGCTAACTGTTTCTTTCATCCTTTCACCACCAATAGCTAGTCATTCAAAGTATGTTGTGAATAGCAGTGAAATCCTGTGCTGCAAAGGCTATATCTAGAGGGCTTCTTCCTAAAATACACACCCCCAATTTTTCCTGTCCAGAGCAGCTACTGGGCTCCACACATTTGAGAAGTGCCTCTGTCTGCTATGATATCTTTCTGTCATTTTAACTATGGCATCACTATATGACATAACAACAGCAAATAGAGTTTAGGTAAGCAATGTGGTCCATGGATATATGTTTTTATATGCTGCAGCTTTTTGTCATGGCATGTATGCATTTCCAGTTAGACAGTAATGCTAAATTTCATTAGTTATTTCCTTAGATGTGCAATAATAAGGTGGATGTTGTGCAGCTTCTTCTGTGACTCTACTGATGTTGTTAGTCAGATTTGTTGATTCTGGTCTTTTATTACTGAAATCTGCATTGTTATCAGCTCTCTTAACAGCAGTCCTTCTGACAGAGTCCTTTTAAACACAAATCTTAAGAGAATAAAACAGTAAAGCATGTTGTTATACATGTGCATAAGGGAGGAAGCTAAAGGGCCTGAATGGGGGCAATTCCATGTCAAACCAGGTGACATACTGACAATAGCCAAGGGGTGCAGTTGAGGAGGGGTGAGTGAGTCACGCCCCCTTTCTGACAGTTACCAGCTCCTTGACCTCACTCAGTACAATCAAGGTGAAAAGTATTTCATTATACACTTGATAGAGTATTCATGGAAACCTGTATGAATTGCAATGTGTATTACACTTGGATAATGCAGAACCTTGGTTAATTAGGGTACGGATAACAGGGTTCTACTATACATACATATCATTTTACTATTATTTAGTAATTGAAGAATTTAATATTTTTGTTTAAAATAAGTCACTGTAAACTGTTGAGTAGGTACCATTATCATGAATAATATTTTGACCTTAAACTGATCCATTCCTTGCTTATTCAGGTTAAGAAAGCCACACATATTTAAAGACAACACTTTCTTTCTTTTTTATTCCACCTTATACAATTTCTTGTATTAGGAATTTGTTAGTTTTCGCATACCCCTTGGGGTCAGAGCGCAGGGTCAGCCATTATACAGTGCCCCTGGAGCAATTACAGGTTAAGGGTCTTGCTCAAGGGCCCAGCAGAGTAGGATCTCTTTTGGCAGTGACGGAGATTCGAACCAGCAACCTTCAGGATACCAGCGCAGATCCTTAGCCTCAGAGCCACCACTCCACCTTGTAAAGTCCTTCAATTCCTTGTTTTTAGTTCTACACATGGAATACTCTTGTTTCAGACACCTTGATAAGAAAGAGCAGTATCATTACAGAACTTGAAGTGGGATCTGTTTGATCAGTAGGTGGAACTCAGTCCACTTGTTCTACAAAGACTGAATTCTATAATTTTTGCATTTATTTTTTGTTCATTAAGTATGTAAAACACCAGTGGGGACTTAATTTAGAAATCCTGTTATTGCTCAAATGAACTAAATGGCGAGATCCTCTCTTTTATAAGTTGAATTGATTTCTTAAATGACACACAAAAAGTGGATAGAAATGGATAACTTAAACAGACAAAATGAAATAAATTAAGATATAAACATAAATTAAGGAGTAAACACCATATCTGAATTACAGTTTCTTTCAGTGTATCTAGTTATTCCTCTGGAGATTTTCTTTGACAGAAGATATTCTAAAATTCTAACAACAGGTTCAACATACTCAGGATATAAGTTTAGTTTATTTAAAAAATGTCCATTGCTGATGCTAAAAAAAAAAGCCCAAATGCTGATACATTCAACTTAATGTCTTTACTCCAGCTGTGAAAATGACTTCTGGCAAATAAACTAACATAATACTATAATTACATTACCATAATCAATACATATGCATGTGATAAAATAAAAACATAAAATTTAAAAATTTATAGTAAGTATGAGAAAATAGGAAAAAACTGTCCACGTATCAACTACTTAACATAAAAGTTATAAATATTATTCTACAATAGTTATAAAAATTGTTGATTTTCTAAATAAGTGAGAGAAGTTTAATTAAAATAGATAGCTGCAGACATTTTAAAAGTTAATAGATGATGTTAAGCATTTTATTATATTTTTCTGTTTGCAAATAACTAGTATGAAAACAAAAAAGCTTATCAAAAAAAAAAGAAGAGAGCATTTCATAGTAGAGCTGAAATCACTTTAATTTTTGTCCCACTTGCTGTGTTAAATATTCCAGTTTTCTACAGTATTAGAAAGCATGGTAAAATGAAACATGCCATATTAACAGAGGGAAGTTTGTAAATAAAATCAGTTAATATATTGTCACAAATACACAATTAAGAACCTTCCAAAGGGCTCAGGAAAGCCGGACAATACCATCAAATGTGTTGCCACT
Source organism: Erpetoichthys calabaricus (assembly GCF_900747795.2). Taxonomy (NCBI): domain Eukaryota; kingdom Metazoa; phylum Chordata; class Cladistia; order Polypteriformes; family Polypteridae; genus Erpetoichthys; species Erpetoichthys calabaricus. The sequence continues at coordinate 136,273,238 of NC_041396.2, read as the reverse complement.
GATAGTCTCTCTGGTTTCCTCCACAGCACTGACCTGTTGCAGGAAGATGACGCCCAGCCCCGCCCTCACCAGGCAACACAAGCACCACCCCTTTTCATGAACTGAGGAAGATAAATGGGGTGCCGAGCCTAGGAGGTGATCTTTTGCCCTGCAAACAATTGCTGAGATAGAGTGCTCAACACTGACATTTTGTGTTTTAAATGCATTCTTTGTTGCCAGAAGTATGACATGTTTTATGGGTTACAGTTCTGAACTTTAAACTTTTTTTATAGTTATTAAACGGGTGTGGCCGGGTTGACACCCCAAAGATTTTCTGAAGTCACCAGTATTCTTCACTTCACAATATATAAAATCAAGCCCAATGCAAAGAATGTAGATAACATTACAATAAATAATGTTTAATATACAGACAAACTTACTACTTAATGATAAATACAACACAAAGCATTGAACAAAAATCTTACAAAACAACTGCACATTATAACCCAATCAGGGCCTGGGAACCTCAAACAGGAGTCAAGTTATAAAGCAACCATTTTAAAACAGCACTGGCAATGATTAATTTTTTACCATAGTTGCACCAGCAATGTTTAACCCCCACAAAAGGATGCCATATTAATGGAAGGACTGTGAGAGGCTATATTTCTTCCATTGAGGGACCGGTTGTGTTCAAAGTTGGAGGGACTCTTGGGCACTAGGAAGATGGTCCTATTCTTGTATATTTTGATATTGGCTTGATAGAGGTTTTGGACACATTCAGTACATACATTTTTCTTTCCCCACCCCTGAGAAGGAGAGCATGGCCAAAGGAGTAATACTTAAAGCTTGTAAACATACAGTGCATCCGGAAAGTAATCACTGCATCACTTTTTCCACATTTTGTTATGTTATAGCCTTATTCCAAAATGGATTAAATTCATTTTTTTCCTCAGAATTCTACACAGAACACCCCATAATGACAACATGAAAAAAGTTTACTTGAGGTTTTTGCAAATTTATTAAAAATAAAAAAATTGACAAAGCACATGTACATAAGTATTCACAGCCTTTGCCATGAAGCTCAAAATTGAGCTCAGGTGCATCCTGTTTCCCCTGATCATCCTTGAGATGTTTCTACAGCTTAATTGGAGTCCACCTTGTGGTAAATTCAGTTGATTGGACATGATTTGGAAAGGCACACACCGGTCTATATAAGGTCCCACAGTTGACAGTTCATGTCAGAGCACAAACCAAGCATGAAGTCAAAGGAATTGTCTGTAGACCTCCGAGACAGGATTGTCTCAAGGCACAAATCTGGGGAAGGTTACAGAAAAATTTCTGCTGCTTTGAAGGTCCCAATGAGCACAGTGGCCTCCATCATCCGTAACTGGAAGAAGTTCGAAACCACCAGGACTCTTTCTAGAGCTGGCCAGCCATCTAAACTGAGCAATCGGGGGAGAAGGGCCTTTGTCAGGGAGGTGACCAAGAACCCGATGGTCACTCTGTCAGAGGTCCTCTATGGAGAGAGGAGAACCTTCCAGAAGGACAACCATCTCTGCAGCAATCCACCAATCAGGCCTGTATGATAGAGTGGCCAGACGGAAGCCACTCCTTAGTAAAAGGCACATGGCAGCCTGCCTGGAGTTTGCCAAAAGGCACCTGAAGGACTCTCAGACCATGAGAAAGAAAATTCTCTGGTCTGATGAGACAAAGATTGAACTCTTTGGTGTGAATGCCAGGCGTCACGTTTGGAGGAAACCTGGCACCATCCCTACAGTGAAGCATGGTGGTGGCAGCATCATGCTGTGGGGATATTTTTCAGCGGCAGGAACTGGGAGACTAGTCAGGATACAGGAAAGATGACTGCAGCAATGTACAGAGACATCCTGGATGAAAACCTGCTCCACAGCGCTCTTGACCTCAGACTGGGGCGACGGTTCATCTTTCAGCAGGACAACGACCCTAAGCACACAGCCAAGATATCAAAGGAGTGGCTTCAGGACAACTCTGTGAATGTCCTTGAGTGGCCCAGCCAGAGCCCAGACTTGAATCTGATTGAACATCTCTGGAGAGATCTTAAAATGGCTGTGCACCGACGCTTCCCATCCAACCTGATGGAGCTTGAGAGGTGCTGCAAAGAGGAATGGGCGAAACTGGCCAAGGATAGGTGTGCCGAGCTTGTGGCATCATATTCAAAAAGACTTGAGGCTGTAATTGCTGCCAAAGGTGCATCGACAAAGTATTGAGCAAAGGCTGTGAATACTTATGTACACGTGATTTCTGTTTTTTTATTTTTAATAAATTTGCAAAAACCTCAAGTAAACTTTTTTCACATTGTCATTATGGGGTGTTGTGTGTAGAATTCTGAGGAAAAAAATGAATTTAATCCATTTTGGAATAAGGCTGTAACATAACAAAATGTGGAAAAAGTGATGCGCTGTGAATACATTCCGGATGCACTGTACCTAAATTGTTGAGTTTAATAGGGCAATAAAGATAAATGGAGAAGAAAACGAAATGCAGAAATAATTATTTCTTCTTATTCTAAAATATTATTGATTAGATCCTACCAGGTTTTGAAAAAGTTCTGTACAGATCCTCTAACTGAGAATTTGATTTTTTTCCAATTTCAAATAATATAAAACATCGGTTTACCACTGACTTATTAGAGGAGAGTTAGGATTCTTCCAACTTAACAAAATAAGTCTGCGTGCCAAAAGTGTAGTGAATGCAATCACAGTTTGCTTGTCCTTCTCCACTTCAAATCCATCTGTAAGAACACCAAACACAGCTATTAATGGGTTAGGAGGGATTGTGACACCAAGGCTGTCTGAAAGGCACTTATATATTTTGGTCCAAAATGATGTTAATTTGGTGCAGGCCCAAAACATGTGACCCAGTGAGGCAGGAGCTTGGTTGCAGCGTACAGTGTCCATTTTAGGACATCCTCCTCCCTCCGAAAAAACTCCATCCTTCCTACTACCTTCGACAAAATATTCCTCCTCCCTGCGAGGAATCCCCAGTCATCCCTCCTCCCTCCTCTCTCCTCCCTCCTCTCTCCTCCCTCCTCCCTCCTCCATCCGCTCTCAGTTCTCCACTGTACGTTTTCCGCCATCCACCCTCCTATCTCCGTCATCCGCCTTCAGCTCTCCATCAAACCCCACACTCCCCCCGCCCCCTCATCGACATTTTCGTTAATGAAGTGACGTAATACTTCAGCTCCACCTTCTTCACAAGTTCATTAACCATGCCACCCGCATACAAACTTAAAAGGTTTAAATAAAACAGAAATATATACCTTTATTTTTAACTTCCTTAACTTGTGGAGGGTGTATCCTGTAGCAAAGCCCTAACTTTTTTCACGAAAGCCCCTTTCAGTCAATAAGCCTTAAAAACAGGTGTAAAGATATTGACAACAAGCAACGCAAACCCACCAAGACATGGAATCGTTTAAATCAAGGCGCTGTGCTACCTTATTCCAGATCGGTCCTAAGGCGTTCGTATTTTTCAAAGCAGTTCTGGTTTCCATCTGCATCTGTAGCTGAGTTGAAAAACACCATCCCATACTATTAGTTAACGATTAACACATTTCTATATGTATTGTAAGCATACAATACAACTGATAATATGTTGCGCTTATTTATCTGGTGTACCGACATTTTTGCGTGGTTTGTGCCCTTCAGAATGAAAAAAGTTTGCATTTACCTTTTTAATAAAAGGCGAGCTTTTAAGCCTGAAAAATCACACCGTAAATGCACACGTTTAATTGCACATGTGTTAATATGTATGCTTAAACAATATTAAAAGACACTCAACAATTAACGTCATTTACTTTCGTTCCCACGTTTGAGTCGTGCTGTAAATTCTTACTGTGAAATATAATTGACAAATAATTTGGTTAATGAACTTGTGAAGAAGGTGGAGCTGAAGTATTACGTCACTTCATTAACGAAAATGTCGATGAGGGGGCGGGGGGAGTGTGGGGTTTGATGGAGAGCTGAAGGCGGATGACGGAGATAGGAGGGTGGATGGCGGAAAACGGACATCGGAGAACTGAGAGCGGATGGAGGAGGGAGGAGAGAGGAGGGAGGAGGAAGGAGGGGTGACTGGGGATTCCTCGCAGGGAGGAGGAATATTTTATCGAAGGTAGTAGGAAGGATGGAGTTTTTTCGGAGGGAGGAGGATGTCCTAAAATGGACACTGTAGCAGCGTTCGCAGGTTGGATCTTGCCCTGGAAATATTTTGGACAGTTTTAAGCAAGACAGATGAGCTCGATATATAATTTTGAGTTAAACAATTCTATGCTTTGCGCATATGGAGCTCGAGTGAATTCTCTGCATTGCTACCTTCCACTCCTTTTCTGATATATTAATTAAGAGATCTTTTTCCCATTGTCCTCTTGAATCTTTGAAAGTGAGGGACTCTAATAAAATTTTATATATTGCAGAAATGGTGTCTAAGTCCTCGAAATTGAGCAGTATTTTTTCCAGCATGGTGGAAGGTACGAGATGAGGAAAATCGGGCTGTTTCTGTTTAACAAAGTTTCTAATTTGAAGATGGTGAAAGGGATGTGTAGCTGGAAGGTTAAATTTGGAATGTAATTGTTCAAAGGATGCAAAGATATTGTCTATATAAAGATGTCTGAGCAATTTAATCCCAAATCTTTTCCAGAGATTAAAAACTAGATATGTTTGCGAGGATTGAAAGAGATGGTTCTCCTGCAGAGGTGCCACAGATAAAATATTTTCCATCTTAAATTGCTTTCTAAATTGGTTCCATGTTCTGAGTGAATGAAGCACAATTGGGTTATTAGTATATTTGCAATAACTTGCATTTATTGGAGCGCAGAGCAGGGAATATAAAGAAGTGCTGCAGGATTTTACTTCTATTGCGGACCAGGCCTGTGTATGTTCATCTATTTGTGTCCAGGTTTTTATAGCTTGAACGTTTGCTGCCCAGTAATAAAACTGAAAATTAGGTAGAGCCATGGCACCTTCTGCCTGAGATCTCTGTAGTGTCGCTTTCGGATACGTGAATGTTTTGAGTTCGAAATAAACAAGGTTATGGTTGAATCTAATTGCTTACAAAATGATTTATTCATGTATATTGGAATGTTTTAAAATAAAAAAAGAAGCTTAAGAAGGATATTCATCTTAACAACGATAATTCTTCCAGCTAGAGTGAGATGAAGGGTTGACCATCTATGCAAGTCTTGCTCAATTTTTTCCATACAGACGGCGAAATTTTGTTGGACTCATGTTGGTGATTCCTGGGATTGCATTGCGAACTTCTTGCTTGTGGATTTGTTGAGCTAAAAGCTTATTAGCTTTCTCTCCGTGTTCATAGTAATGATGTCTTGATTTATAAATAAATTGTTCAGTTTCTTTAGTTGTCAAGATGTTGAGTTCTGTATGCAGAGCCTGCTTTTTCCTATGAAGAGCCTCACTTGGATGCCTGGCTTGTTCTTCATCTATTCTAGTAATTTTGCTTCTTAGCTCTGACACTTTCTTGGTTTCTAATTTATTTCTGTGGGAAAGACATGAAATAATCTGTCCTCTTAAGTAGGCCTTTAGAGTTTCCCAGAGTGTTCCTGCAGAAACCTCTGAGGGTGTGTTTGTCTCTAGGAAGAGACTGATTTGTTTGGATATAAATTCTGTACAGTTCTCGTCTGCTAATAGAAGTGGGTTAAGACGCCATCTGCGAGGTGAGTGTGAGGGGCATAATGATTTTAGCTCCAAGATCAGAGGTGCATGGTCAGAGATAACAATTGTGTCATATTTGCAAGATTTAATCGTAGGCAAGAAATTATTATCTATAAAGAAATAATCAATTCTTGAGTAGCTATGATGCACTGGTGAATAGAACAAATATGTTCTTGAGTTTGGGTTTAGAAACCTCCAGGGGTCTGATAAGTTGTGGTCAGTTACAAACTGTGTACTTGTCTTTGCAGTGTTAGATGTCGTCCCCCCTGTGACAGGAGTCCTATCTAAAAGTGAATTTAAAACACAATTAAAGTCCCCAGCCATTATAATTTTATGAGTGTTCACATTGGGAATGGATGCAAATAGATTTTGCATGAATTCCTTATCATCGACATTGGGTGCATAAACATTTATCAAACTCATTTTACAGTTAAATAAGTTGCCCATGACCATCACATATCTCCCTTCAGGGTCCGATACTACATATGATGCTACAAATGAGACTGTTCTATGTATGAGAATTCCCACACCTCTAGTTTTCTTTGTAAAGCTAGAATGGAACATTTGGCCAGTCCAGTCTTTTTGTAACCGGAACTGATCCTTGCTTAGTAAGTGGGTCTCCTGTAAAAATACTATTTTAGCGTTTAAGCCTGTTAGGTGAGAGCATACCTTCTTTCTCTTTAATTCGTGATTCGAGCCTTTAACATTCCAGCTCACAAAATTAACTGTCCCACCATGGAGACATTGATTCTCAATTTTTGATGTCATTTTATAGTCTTAACTGGTAGTGAGGCAGTTTTAATCTTAATTTCCAATTTCCCCACAAGTTATTGCCATACAGCCTATTGTTGCGTTGATAGTTATAATTATAAGGATTAAAAGGATAGATTAAATATAGCCTGCTCTCTTTCTCTCCCCCCATACCCCCCCCCCCCCCCATTTTGCTTCCCCATGTGAGGCTAGACCCCACTTCACAATGTCCCAGTCCTCTGACATACCGAGAGACCGAGCACGTCCAAAACAAAACAAGCCCCCCCCCCCCCCCCCCCAAAAGGGCAGCGGCGTTTGAGAATTAAAAAGTACAGATATCTATTGTAGCTAAAGTGTAAAAACTATCTGCCAAAAATATAATCATTAACAGACTTTAAGCCTAAAATATAATCTTCAGCAATTTTAAAATATTAAGATAATAAAATAATGAACCCTGGGAATGGTGTTAAAAAGTGGTCTAGGATAAGTATAGTATTAGAAATAACAATAAACCAAGGGTATGATGTTAAACAGTCTTCTTTAGGGTAGTAAAAGAAAAAAAAAAAAAAAAAAACCTACTTTAATTACTTCCACACTCTCACGTCTATAACTGTAATTAAAACATAAACATAAAGCGTCCAAGTAGAGAAAAGGATGTATAATTATAATACCGTATCTTTACAAGTGGATCAGACAGCAGGTGATAAATCCTTGCCATGCCATGACAGGATACGGCTCATTATTGTCTTTTAAAAGAGTGTTGGGAACAGCTTCTTTAATTCTTTTTTCAGCTTCCTCCTTGCTGGAAAATACGTAGTATTGGCCTTGAACTTCCACTTTCAGTTTGGTGGGATACAAGAGGCTGTATTTGATATTGGCTTTCTGTAGCAACTCTTTAATGTCAAAGTAGGCTGCGTGTTTTGCAGCTGTTGAAGGTGAGAAGTCAGGGAAAATACGAATGAGATTATTTTCAAATATAATCTTGTAAATTTGAAGAAATTAAAGATGTTTTAAATTTTGGTGATTTGTATGTTTGAAGTTGTAATTAACATTAAATAAAACATATGATGTTGTTTAATTTTCAAAGCTGGAATTTCATTTATTAAATTAAATTACCATCAAACAATGATCTTATTTATTTTGGTTACATATAAACATTTTATATTTGTGTGTACACTTTTTAAAAATAAAATATACTCAGTTCTAAAATCCTAAATCAAATTTGCATTTATTTACCTAATATTTGTAATAAACTGCTACTGTGGTCACTAGCAGGTGTATCTGAGCCCCAAACACCAGATACAACTGAAGCACACAAGTCACAGGTTGAAATAAATTATTTTTTTTATTTGTTACAAATACCTTATACAGGTTTATTCTCTTAACAGAATACACCATTTTTCTTTTCTTTTAATTCTGCTCCACTCCTCTCAGGTGAGTTTAGCCCAACTCCATTCCTGACTCTGATTCACATGGGTAGGTGGAGCAGTTTATTTTTATCTTGAATCCAGGAGTACATCTGGTACAGCAAGATTGCCATCTGGAAGCACTTGCTGGGCCAGGTAGAACATCCACCTGATAGGGGAGCCTCCTCCTAACAATTCCCCCAACATGGGCTGCCCACCAGAACTATAACTGACATGAAACTCAGTGGATGTTCAAACAGGAGTCGTTCAAGAGGGATGCTGCCACCCAGTGTACTTCAGGGAACACATGCCCCAGAAGGCAGTCTCCATCTGTACTTCTGCTATAATGGACCCCCAGATGAAAAAAGTACTACTAACCAACAGACCAGGATGCCTGGACATCTGCTTATGAACGTGAACATACTATATGGCGTCAACCAGTTCACAATTCATTTAAACAAACATATTTAAACAAACATAAACATAATGTTAGGGCAGAGAGGCGTTTCTTTGGCTAAGAATCTGCACTGGTATCTGAAAGGTTGCCAGTTCAAATCCTGTTACTATCAGAAAGGATCCTGCTCCACTGGGACATTGAGCATGACCCTTCACCTGAAAATTGATCCAGGGGTGTTGTACAATGGCTGATCCTTTGCTCTGTCCTCCAAAGGTCATGTAAAAAGACAATTTACAGTGCATTCGGAAAGTATTCACACCGCATCACTTTTTCCACATTTTGTTATGTTACAGCCTTATTCCAAAATGGATTAAATTCATTTTTTTCCTCAGAATTTTACACACAACACCCCATCATGACAACGTGAAAAAAGTTTACTTGAGGTTTTTGCAAATTTATTAAAAATAAAAAAACTGAGAAATCACATGTACATAAGTATTCACAGCCTTTGCTCAATACTTTGTCGATGCACCTTTGGCAGCAATTAAAGCCTCAAGTCTTTTTGAATATGATGCCACAAGCTTGGCACACCTATCCTTGGCCAGTTTCGCCCATTCCTCTTTGTAGCACCTCTCACGCTCCATCAGGTTTGATGGGAAGCGTCGGTGCACAGCCATTTTAAGATCTCTCTAGAGATGTTCAATTGGATTCAAGTCTGGGCTCTGGCTGGGCCACTCAAGGACATTCACAGAATTGTCCTGAAGCCACTCCTTTGATATCTTGGCTGTGTGCTTAGGGTCGTTGTCCTTCTGAAAGATGAACCGTCGCCCCAGTCTGAGGTCAAGAGGGCTCTGGAGCAGGTTTTCATCCAGGATGTCTCTGTACATTGCTGCAGTCATCTTTCCCTTTATCCTGACTAGTCTCCCAGTTCCTGCCGCTGAAAAATATCCCCACAGCATGATGCTGCCACCACCATGCTTCACTGTAGGGATGGTGCCAGGTTTCCTCCAAACATGACGCCTGGCATTCACACCAAAGAGTTCAATCTTTGTCTCATCAGACCAGAGAATTTTCTTTCTCATGGTCTGAGAGTCCTTCAGGTGCCTTTTGGCAAACTCCAGGCGGGCTGCCATGTGCCTTTTACTAAGGAGTGGCTTCCGTCTGGCCACTTTACCATACAGGCCTGATTGGTGGGTTGCTGCAGAGATGGTTGTCCTTCTGGAAGGTTCTCCTCTCTCCACAGAGGACCTTTGGAGCTCTGACAGGGTGACCATTGGGTTCTTGGTCACCTCCTTGACTAAGGCCCTTCTCCCCCGATCGCTCAGTTTAGATGGCCGGCCAGCTCTAAGAAGAGTCCTGGTGGTTTCAAACTTCTTCCACTTACGGATGATGGAGGCCACTGTGCTCATTGGGACCATCAAAGCAGCAGAAATTTTTCTGTAACCTTCCCCAGATTTGTGCCTCGAGATAATCCTGTCTCGGAGGTCTACAGACAATTCCTTTGACTTCATGCTTGGTTTGTGCTCTGACATGAACTGTCAACTGTGGGACCTTATATGGACAGGTGTGTGCCTTTCCAAATCACGTCCAACCAACTGAATTTACCGCAGGTGGACTCCAATTAAGCTGCAGAAACATCTCAAGGATGATCAGGGGAAACGGGATGCACCTGAGCTCAATTTTGAGCTTCATGGCAAAGGCTGTGAATACTTATGTACATGTGCTGTCTCAATTTTTTTATTTTTAATAAATTTGCAAAAATCTCAAGTAAACTTTTTTCATGTTGTCATTATGGGGTGTTGTGTGTAGAATTCTGAGGAAAAAAATGAATTTAATCCATTTTGGAATAAGTAACATAACAAAATGTAGAAAAAGTGGTGCGCTGTGAATACTTTCCGGATGCACTGTAGCCTAGGATATTAACATAGTATATGAAAATCTAATTTATATCTATATATGTATATATATATACGAATGCCGTGAATGTAATTACCCCGATCTACATGCTGTCACGCCGTGGCGCAACGTTAGGGGCATCGCCTCTGGCACTGACGTCCGAGGTTTGATTCCCGAGAGGGAGTGCAGTGGAGTGTGTACACCTGATGAGCCCAGAATGAGGGCGAAACACGTGTCGTGTACTCTTTGCATTTATTTGACAGTAAACTATTTCAACCATTCTATGATCTGCTCCTCACAAACTGAGGGCACCGTGGCGGATGTTAGCAGATTGCTGGCCAACCACAAGCGTTACCTGGTAGGTAACCACCCATACAATCAGATTGTGACACAGACTACGAATGCCGTGAATATATATATATATATATATATATATATATATATATATATATACAGTGATCCCTCGCTATGTCGCGCTTCGCCTTTCGCAAGCTTCACTCTATCGCGGATTTTATATGTAAGCATATTTAAATATATATCGCGGATTTTTTGCTGGTTCGCGGATTTCTGAGGACAATGGGTCTTTTAATTTCTGGTACATGCTTCCTCAGTTGGTTTGCCCAGTTGATTTCATACAAGGGACGCTATTGGCAGATGGCTGAGAAGCTACCCAACTTACTTTTTTCTTTCTGTCTCTTGCGCTGACTTTCTCTGATCCTGACGTAGGGGTGTGAGCAGGGGGGCTGTTCGCACACCTAGACGATACGGACACTCGTCTAAAAATGCTGAAAGATTATCTTCACGTTGCTACCTTCTGTGCAGCTGCATAGTGAAGCGACATGCTGCACGGTGCTTCGCATACTTAAAAGCTCGAAGGGCACGTATTGATTTTGACTGTTTGTTTTTCTCTGTGTCTCTCTATCTCTCTCTCTCTCTCTCTCTCTCCCTGCTCCTGACGGAGGGGGTGTGAGCTGCCGCCTTCAACAGCTTTGTACCGGCGGGCTTCGCATACTTAAAAATCCAAACTGCCCTATTGATTTGTTTGCTTTCCTCTTTCTCCTGATGCGCACTCCTTTGAAGAGGAAGATATGTTTGCATTCTTTTTAATTGTGAGACAGAACTGTCATCTCTGTCTTGTCATGGAGCACAGTTTAAACTTTTGAAAAAGAGACAAATGTTTGTTTGCAGTGTTTGAATAACGTTCCTGTCTCTCTACAACCTCCTGTGTTCTGCGCAAATCTGTGACCCAAGCATGACAATATAAAAATAACCATATAAACATATGGTTTCTACTTCGCGGATTTTTCTTATTTCGCGGGTGGCTCTGGAACGCAACCCCCGCAATGGAGGAGGGATTACTGTATAGGAATATGCCTAAGTATTGGTGTATAAGGTCAGTAAAAGAGTTGATCAGGGTCTTCCACCAGTATCATGACTAATGTATGTGTGCAGCATAGAAGTGGTTAAGGACACCAAACGCAATGCAAGAACAGAACCACCTGGGAGACAGAACATCTAGCAATACCAGGTTGTAAGGTATGGGATTACCATATATTGATAAGGTTTCTCTTTGTCAAATATTAATATTTCGAACATTATAAAATTAAACTGAACTAACTGCCTGCTTCCCTGGCTTACATTTCTATTTACTTCACTGTTGGGTCAGCCAGGTCAGCCGGATGCCCTAATAGAATTTTTACAGGAGCACGATGTAGAATAAAGTGTGGGTAGTATAGAATTCATACAGTGACATTATATAATATAAAGTGTGGGTTGTATACATCAAGTATTTTTAAAGGTCAGAGTAAAAAAATAGACTTTACGAAAAATGGTATATGTTTTTGAGAAGAGGTGTCCCCAAGAGCCTTTCCACAATGAAACAATAGTACAGCAGCTCTACTTCCTTTTCTGTTTTAAGGACTATCTAACCTGTGTTGTAAAGAGATGATTATCAACTTTGTGTATGCTATCGTTATTTTTACAACTCATTAAAAATTGCAAGATGAAATATTTCTTAATGTGCAGGTAGAGAAAAGCAATTTTTACATTTGTATTAAGCAAAAATTGTTTAATGTTACACTATGTTAATAAAAATTTGAATTGCTTTCCTTCTCTCTACACCTGGCCCAGTATGCAATAATAAAGATCAAAACAATAAACCTTGCATGTGATCGTATTTCTCAGGTTCCTAATCTTTTTATTGCCATGAAAACTTATTAATACTATTATAATAGATCATATTCTGGAATCACATACTAGCAAGGGAGAAAAAGCATCATTACCAGTTGGTACTGGTGTTAGATAATCATAATTACAGCAAGTCTTGGACTGTAGCCTAGACAGTTATCACTGTCCATTTTTAGATCTCAGTGAGGCATTTGGTGGCCAGCTGACTAATCTGAAAGATATTTTCTTTAGACTAGAAATTTGGGCTTAAAGTGCCAACCCGACATAATCTATGCAATTCTGTGTTCTTCTTCTCCTTGTGTATAGCTCTTGGCATCTGCAATACCTATGTGCCTTTCCACTTACTATATGTGTCTTGTGATTGATGTACTTGTAGTTAGTAGATCATTCAGAGCAATATAATGATGTGCAAAATGCTGTAGAAAATAAATGGATGCTGTATGAATGATAAAGTGTGTATCTGATAATCATTTATTTCCTAGCCCTCTTAACTTGATGTGTAACCCAGTCTTTTAAGCTGAACTGAAGTGTACAGTAAAAGGTCCTCAGCATATGTTAGTTGAGGACGCACTCAAATCATCCATGAATGCAGAATAATGCTACTGAGGCCAAAGTATTACATATGTAAGGGCTTATTTTTCACAAAAATGAACTAAATGGAAGGTTCAATAAAGAAACAATATTCAGTAAAGTAGAAACTAAACAAAACACAAACTCTGCTGCTTTTTCCTGCAGATCTTTCTAATTGATAATGGCTTTGATGATTGGTTCCTTGTATCTTAGAAAATAGTACCTAGTCTTGTGATTTTCTTTTGATTTAAAGCTCATCACTTTTTAGGTATATTTTTAAGCTTGTCCTGCAACTTTTGCTTCCAAACAATCCCCAGACTGATTTTTACTGTTATAATGGTCTTTTTTGTAAGTCACTTTGGATAATAGCTTCTGCTAAATGACTAAATATATATAGTCCCATTCAGGTATGCAGTGCTTTCCTTCAGGTGAGGTGGCACATCCACTTGCCCACCACAAAATACCACAACAATGCACTACTTTATCTTCAACCTCCTGACTCACCTATCTTTCTACTTCACGTTATGTTCCTCATTTCAGTTTGACATTTGTGCTGTTCATCATCATTAAACTCTAAGTTCACTGGTGATCTTTTAACCACCAGCCAGGGAACACTACATAGATTACAGTCACAAGATTACCGTGTGGAATTTCTGGGTTTGTTCTATTGACATTTACTCCAAGTCACTACCACGAAGCCTGTCCACCACAATCAGGACAGGATGCATGCATAGCTTGACAGGCCTCTCTAGTGCCAAATATTTGCTAGAGAGACATCTATTAAAATTTCTATAGGATTAAGGTCTGGACTTTGATTTAGTCATCCGAAAATATGAAATTTCTTCAACCTTATCCCACCTGTGACACATGGTGATGGCAGCTTCATGGTTTGGGCCTGCTTTGGTGCTTCTGGACCAGAATGGCTAACCAGAATTGATTGAACTATGAATTCTGAATTGTACCAGTAAATTCAATATGAAAATGTTGTGGAAGTACTTGAATGAAACAGATCATACACGGGACCCCACCAACATCCTGGTGTTAAAGCAGTTCTGAAAGGAGGAATGGGCTTAAATTCCACCAAGCTGAAGGGTTAATCAACAGTTACTAGAAATGAAGTGGGGTGTATGGGGGTGGGGGGGGGGTGGGGGGTGTTACGAAACTGAAAAAAACAATCCATATACTTTTTCACACAGAGATATAAATCATTTTCTTTAATAAATAAATAAACAACTATAATTTTTTTGCATTATTTGTTTAATTAGATTTTATGTATCAAGTTTTAGGAAAAGCTGATCAAATTTAGGTCATGTTTATGCAGAAATAAGAAATTCTAAAGGGTTCATAAACTTTCTAGCACCATTTCAAAACCCAATTATTTGAATCATTCATTCACTACATCAATCAATGTGGGACATATACAATGACTTCTAACTTTTAAAATTTTTAGAGGCATGCCTTTTAGAAAATGCAGGAGACAGAGAATGTGCCTTGACCAATTGCACAAAACAGGTAAGTGTGCCAAAAAATGCAAGTAACATATGCAAAGAATGTTGCTGCAAAAAGAACTTTCTCGGCTTATGTAGGAATTAGTATACTTAGTTATGCAAACAACCAGTTCAAAAGCTTGGTTGTCACCTTCTTGCCAGCAAGAACCATTTTTCTTTATGAATGAACACTCACTTGCTGCATCGATCAAGGTGGCTTTTCTTTGTCCAGCCAAATGAAGAGTGTAATCTGTTGAATAGTATTTTATTTTATTTGTTTATTTTGTGGATAATTGTTTTATTAGATTAAGCCAAAATATGACAGTTGTTTGATAGGTATGGTAAAAAAAGTAATTTTAACACTTTTTCTTGGAGAAAATTGCTTCAAATGTTTGTAGAATGCAAACAACTTGTTGCTTCTGGCTGAAATTTGGCCTGACTTGTTCTGAAGAGTGACACTTGCTAGCCATGACGTCATCAAATGAATTGTATGGCTATCTCATAGAAATTTACCAGACCTATCAAACAACCCTCATAAATCAAAATGAACAATCAAAATGTTGTATGAAAACCCCAAACTTTGTTCTCTAACCTTCACATCTATCTCATGACAGAACTAAAAATTAGAATTAGAGAAAATATCAGAGGTCCTCGGTCTTCCACTTAAGCACTAATTGGGTGAATGAGCTCAATAATCATTAATAAGAAGAGCTCCAGGAACATCAGATTATAAAAAGTGGATTTCCAAGAGTCAAAGGAGAGCTAGACCTTCCAACAAGAGCCTAAAGCAAGCTTGGCAATGATGGTGTCAAGGGTGAAAGTGCTCTTCTGGAGAAGAAAAAGAGAAAAAGACAAAAAATTTAGAAAAATTAAGATAGGAACTTTCCCAGGTTCAATCACAGTAAAATTTAAAATAAAAGTTTTTTTGCCAACCAGATGGCCAAAAAATCCTACCGACTATGCCAGCTATGATAGAAACTGGGGTGTCAGTCAGCGAGCCCCAAACTCCCAAATGGAGGGCTTCAGTCATCTCCTGTTCTGGAGGAATAAAATACCTCAGCAATATCTTTCACTTCCAGTGGGCTGTCTGTCCATCTCCTTCGGCCATCACTTCTAGGTCTGGTTTCTTCCTTTCTCTTGGTTGGGATGCCCATCTGCCTGTTCGGAGCCTCCCATCCGGTAAGGAACCATCCCCTTCTCTGGTCAGGATGCCCATCCAACCCATGTGGCATTTACAACAGAAAAAGCAGATAAAATAAAAAATGAAAGAAGAAAGGTAATTTCTAGTTGATGGAAATAATTGTCCATCACTCCATAATGGGGTTTGGTAATGAAGTGGTTTGGGGAAAATTAATCTGCCTTTGTATTTATTTTAAATGTTTGAAAATTCATTTCATAGTTGTTTTGTTTGTTACTATATTCTGAAATTTTTGTAGTAAACATAAGAATCTGAGCCCATTATGTGGCTTGTGAGATAAATTGCTTTGATTTTTACCATAGTAGCTATCAACAAGAAAAAGAACGATTCCATCTCTATCACTGAACAATCTAAATAAATTAATGTTAAGTAGGGCATATCTGTCTGCATTTATCAATCTATTTTATACAGGATGGGGAGGAGGCAAAGCAAGGAAAAAACTAACTATGGATGAAGCACCATCACATGCACTTCAAAACTGCGTGCACATTCACCATGCCAGTTCAGAATTGCTGGACTCAAAGGCCACAAACAAAATTTACACATACAAGAATCAAACCAGCATCTGAGTTCTGCTTGCTATGGAATGCATCAATTTAAAATACCACTTTTATTAGTGGGTGGCACATTCAACAACCAGTGTTGATTCCTACCTTTCTACCTACTGTTACTCTGGCTCCTAAATCCCTAAACTGGATTATGCAGGTCTGAAATGGTTATGTACATTAATTATATGCAATGTGACAGTAGATGGCGCTATAACAGTGCTTAACCTGTATAACAGATAGAGGGCGCTATTGCACCCTTGAACCCTTGTTCCAGACACCAGACACCAGGTTAATACACAGTGCACAAAGCACTCTACACTCCACACTACTCATATAATAAACAATAACTAATCAATAATCAATCTTCTACTCTCCCAGATGCGTTGCCACCCTTCCACCGAGCTCAGCTCGCCATCTGGGATTTCCCATGGTCCTTTTATAGTCCATGACCCGGAAGTGCTCCCGAACCTCTGTCCATGTGATTTCTTAGCACTTCCGGGTCAGATAAAAACCACTCTTTCTTCATTCTGGAAGCACATCGTTCCTTTTGTCCATGTGACCAGGACGCACTTCCAGGTTACAGGGCACGTAGTATTCCCTGTGCCTCCCTACAGCATCTCCTGGTGGTCCCCATGGTATCCAGCAGGGCTGGTTGTAAAAACTACAAGGTCCATGAGGCCCTGCTGGAATTCGGGGAACTTCCATGCTGCCGGGAGGGCTCCATCTGGCAGTTTGGCGGTGTTGGCCAGAATATATGGCCGGCCATCCTTCACACCTGACACAGGCAGACACGGGAGGCACACTGATAAAAACACATAAATGTTTTTATTTCTTTTTCTTTTCCTGTAGGAAACGCCTTCCTTGTTCCCCACAGGCACAACACAGTCCCACAAGTACAGTACCACACAATTCTTCTTCTCTTTACTTTCCTCCACCACTCCTCTCTGGCAAGCTTCGTCTCCCTCCTCCAGACTCTGGCTCCCGGAGTGGTGGTTGCTGGATCCTCTTATAGCCCACCTGGAAATGCTCCAGGTGTTGGATGACTTATTTCCGGCTTCACTTCCGGGTGTGGTGGAAGAACCGCCCACATGGAGCCCTGCTGGGGGATCCAAGGCACCACTGCCACCGCTGTCATCTAGCGTCCCGGGGAGGTACTGTTCTGTCCATGCTTGTTCCAACGGATCACACAAAGAAGAAATGTCCCGGCCAGACAAGGCCCCTGGCCATCCGCCACACCATCTACAGTGATACTGGGTCTCATTCATGAAACCCAGGGAGCAGAACAAATTTGTTCGTAAAGCGTTCATAGCTGCCTCTGTGCTCTCAATTCTCTTTTCTGTTTTGTCAGGAGACCCCCGTTTTATTTTAGTGATCTCCTATTTAATCTGGGGCTTTCTCACAGTCCGAGTCTCTCTATTTATTAAAGAGAGCCCCTTTCCTGTCTGCACCCCTTTAGATTTAACAACGACTGGTGGTTGCATCTTTAGATCCACATCGCTCCGGAAGACAGTACTGTTCAGCTGGTCCAGTACGATAAGACCTTCCCCCGCCCTCTCGGTCATTGTTTCACACTCTTTTGTAGGGCATGCAGTGATTTGGCACCCACTACTTATTAAACGCGGGCCCGGATCACACTGCGTCCCTTTATGCTGTACGGTACTGGCATTACTCACCTGTACCGCCAAAGCATATAAGACAGGAGTTTGTTGTCCTAAACGCCGCAGGAATTCATCCACTTTCCGGATAGGCGCTTCGGCCGTTGCTCCCAGTTCCTTTATCCTACTCTCGATCTCCATCAGCATCTGTAAGAAACTCCGTACGGGCTTGATTAACTTTTCGAGTACCCGCATGTCCATAAAGTTATTTAATTCGGCCGGATGCAGGTTCACTTCTGCATTCTCCTTACCTGCCGGCCGGGAGCCAATGAGCACGCCCGCTGTCGGCACGTGTTCTGACGGGTTTCGCGGAGACTTTTGGGATTTGGAGTCTCATATTTTAGAGGGCCGGGGTGGCACCACTGGCCGACTGCGATCCGCCTTTTCTAATTTAGCGGCGGAGCGTTCAGTCATATCCCATCCCTCATTACCTTTATCTAAGGCTAGCGCTGCTTCGCTTGCCTCCCCCTTCCCACTTCAGGGAGCTCCGTAGGGGAAACGACAACCTCACCTATGGACTGTTGTTGACCTTCTCCTTCCCATAATCCGTCTGGGAAGATCACGTGCCCAGTTTCGGCGAATGGAAGGTGACCCTCATGGTCATATGATCGATTGTAGTCCTTTAGGTGTTCCCAGCCTGCTCCGGGATAGTCCACATGACTATTCTCATCGAATAGGATCCCCAGTTTTGTATTCCTAGATTGGCTAGACTCTTCGTCATTGCAGCCATCTTGCCTAGGTAAGGAGTATGTTTCGGACGCACCAGCTGAATCCAGAAGACAGGCCTCTGCAAAATAATTACAATAAGATCCTGGCGCATTAGGTGTTTTTCCGGCACCTACCTCTGAACCTTGACTACGTATTTTAAGTTCATATAGGTAGTCCTGCGTGTCCAATGTCCGGCAGCCATCCCGCTGCCGTAACGCTTGGGCCCTCTCGGCTTCAATCATTGCCTGATCTTCCTTGCTTCCCATCAGGTAGGTCCACATACTCGCTGCATCATCTAGGGTCTGTTTCTTTGAGTGATCCCCATTCTTCTTCCCAGACTTCTTCCCCATCACGTACCAATATTTAATGAGGCTTTTTATTTTGCAGTGCGGCCCACTGAGTGTGGTGAGCTTTTTTGTGCATCCTGGCACTGTTTTTTCGGGGTTCTCTGTTAACAGAAAATTTATAAACAGGTCCTCTGCCAAAACGACGGTCAGAGTATCCTGCCAGCTACACCACTGTAACAGATAGAGGGCTCTGGAACATGGGCTCAGGAACAACTGCAGCACCCCCTGGCAGCAATCCCCCCTCCCAATCCCAACAGGGTTGTGGAGAACTGCATCTCTCATGGAGCCCTGCAGGGGGATCCAAGGCACCACTGCCACCGCTGTCATCTAGCATCCCGGGGAGGTACTGTTCTGTCCATGCTTGTTCCAACGGATCATACAAAGAAGAAATGTCCTGGCCAGACAAGGCCCCCAGCCATCCGCCACACCATCTACAGTGATACTGGGTCTCATTCATGAAACCCAGCGAGCAGAACAAATTTGTTCATAAAGCGTTCATAGTAAGTACCGTCTGTTTGTAATAATGAACGGATCTTACACGTGCTTAGGACCAAGCATAGTGTGTGTGTAAATACTAAAATGCATGATATATGAATGCCATTTGCACAAAGCACATTTTAAATGAACACAATAAAATAAATACTGCATAATTATGTGAAACACATCCTTTGACAAAATCTGTAAAAATAGCTACTAGTTTGATGATTACTCAACAACACAGATGTGTTGATTTGTTTTTCAGTAAACACATCACACAGCTCTGAACCTAATTGAATGTATTTTCCTATAAAATAGCATCAGTTTGAACCTGATTTGATTGAATGTAACAATGGCTGATCTCGCACTAATGCATGATTTGGCCCAGAGTGCAAAGGAGTGAGTGCAGATTCCAGAATCACACTGATGTTGTTGGCAGAGAGTGATGAATGGTTGGTTAGTCATTTTAGACTTCCCAGAACCATTCTGGTACATGTATGCACTATTATGGATCCTATTCTGAAAAGAGCAACAACAAGAAGCTGTTCCATACATGTACATCAGCAAATTCTGTTGACACTTAGCTTTTTGGCTACAGGGACATTGCAACGGGAGATTGCAGACAGATCTGGGATTTCTCAGCCATCTATGAGCTGCATACTACCTGGAGTACTTAATGGCATATTAAAACTAATGGTAGATTGTAAGCAGTTCTCATATGGTGGGAAAAGGCAAGTGCAAGTTAGTTGA
The DNA here is from genome assembly GCF_900747795.2 of Erpetoichthys calabaricus. NCBI lineage: Eukaryota > Metazoa > Chordata > Cladistia > Polypteriformes > Polypteridae > Erpetoichthys > Erpetoichthys calabaricus. The sequence goes on along the minus strand of NC_041396.2, from coordinate 136,253,181 downwards.
GGGTTTTATGAACTGGCAGACCTACCCAGGGTCACTGGTGTAATAGACTGCACACATGTACAGATCAAAGCTCAATCCAATGATGTGTTTGCAAATATGAATAAAAAAACACATCCATTCTATCAACGTGCAGCTTATATTTAATGCAAAGTGTGTGCTGCTCAATGTTGTTGCCCAATGGCCGGCACTACGCATGACAGTTTCATTCTGTAGGACAGTTCCATTGGTACATGTCAGGAACAAGGAGCTGTGCAAGATGTCTGTGTTCTCGGAAAGAGTAAAAGTTTCCCCTATAGATTAAGTAGTATATATTTGAGAGATATAAATAGACTGTTTATATCCATAGGGGATGGGGATGCCCATTGAAGATATGGCTTATGACACCTCTAAACAATCCACAGATGCCACAGGAATGGGCTTATAATACTGCACACACAATAGTGTGGCCTGTTATCGAGCGCACCAATGGAATTTTGAAGGCATAATGGTTGTGCTTGGATACAAGATGTGGCACCCTTTTATATTCACCTGAAAAGTTGTACAAATAATATTAGCCTGCTGTGTTTTACACAATATAGCAATAAAGGAGGGATGTCCGCTGCTTAATATATAGAATGAACCTGACCCACAGCCAATTCTTCAAGAGCCAGCTAATGGAAAACCCAGTGCAGCAGCAAATAGACATGTCGCCGAATAATACAGCAACTATGAGGTAAAGATGTCTTATTGTATTAAAAATGCTGAAAACACAAATTAACCATTGTGAAAGATCCGCCCGGACACAGACAGACACTGAGGTTCACGATGTCCAAAATCACACACGTTTATTTCTCCCTTTTCCATACAGCACAAACACAGTGTACAAATCAGCACAATATTCAGTCCTTCTTTTCTTCACCCGCCTCCACTCCTCTCTCGCAAGCTCCGTGGCCTCCATACAATCCAACAAGGTTGAGCTTCCAAGCTCCGTGGCCCCCATACAATCCAAGAAGGCTGCCCTCTTGCGTTCTGGGGAAAACACTGCCCCTCTCCCGGTACTTCCCTTCTCCCAGCATCCCAGTGGAGCAAGGTTCCCGGACGTCTATCACACCATGTATTTTGCAAATTACTTAGCATTTGGCACCATTTTGTAACACTTTGCATAGTTCACTCAGACTATTGCTTATTTCTTTCAAACTGGTCTTTCAGAGTGGAGCACATTCCTTCGACTGCTTGGATAAGTTGTTTTCATTCACGATAATGTCTTCTGTAAGAACTGGACCACTTCTCCACCAACTTCTCTGGCACGTAGGTTCCTGATCATGTTGGACATCTCACATGAAGTCTCCCCATGTCAAGCAGAATGAGAAGACAATGAATTACCCGCATTCATCAACTCTTTCCAAGCAATTCCTTTACCAGACCTAGTGACACCACTACTCATGCTAGAGAATAATATTTCTTTTCTTTGTTAACTTCTGTTAAAAGTATCTTGATCTCTTCTCCTTGGAAGTTTTTTTTCGCTTTTTGACATTTTTGCAGATCATATACATGTGTGGCGGCACATCCTTAATATGGTAAGATTTGGGACATTGATGGGTATGGATTATGGTAACTGACAATGTGCACACACCTGACAATTTACAATTGATTAGTACTTATGAACCTGCGTAAGGTATTAAGAAAAAATCGAGGTTTAATTCATGGTTTGTGAATCTGATTTTAATAAAATCGCCTTTTACGTTGAAGTGTGTTAACTTTTTTAACGGTTAATTTATGAACGTTTCACAAATGAGACCCAGTGAGCACTTGAATGCTTTTTTTCTAAACAGAGTTAAAAGTTGAAGTAGAATGTTAGACATTCTTGAAAATTAACATAAATTCTCCTTCTAAGAAGTAATTTCCTTAAATGACTAAGCAAGAATAGTAAATGACACACAAAATCTTATTAAAACAGAACACAGAAAATCTGATCATATAATTATTATTAAGGCAAACTTGAAGGGTAAAAAAGTCAAAAATTGACTATATATGCATTAACAGATAAATAACATAAAAGTACAATACGTTACACCTTTGTAGCTTACTTGAAAACCTAAAATTCCTGCTCCCATACCACCTAAGTGATTGAACTTGATTTAGTATAAATATTAATGTTTTAAAATGTAGCATTGTACATCTTGATTTTACATCAACCCCACCCCCAACCCGATAAGCCACAGAAACCTTTAACAAAAATGCTTGTATGGCATGCTTTAATTATATCTATAATTTGTGAGTTAATTTTCATGTAAAAGTGAATGTAAATTGTGATTTGCTTTTGCTTGCTTTTTGAGAAGATGTCTAATACAGTGAGTTATAAATTGGATATCACGGCTTTCTGTTTGAAGGTGACTTCTGTTACTAGGCAACAATAAGACCAGATCTGGATATATTCCAGACTAGATACATAATTTTAAAATCTTTAAATCACAAATGTTTAAGTCTTTGCAGTTCAGAAATTAACTCATATTATGTTGTCTTGCTGTAGAGCTGCCAAATGATTCTTACTGCTAACTTTAAGGAGTCATTATAAAACCAAGCTGCCAAGTTGTTAACGGAAAACAATGCACAGCAAAAGTAATTATTTATTATATTCATTTATTTATTATTAAAAGAACACACATTTTCCATATTTGTATTGTTCATTTAAATACTTCAGACAGAGAAAGCATTTTTTTAATAACTATGAGTATTTGCTTTGTTACTGTACATGTTGTGGTCTATTTAGTGCAGAACAAGCCATTGTACATTGTGTGAAATACTAACAAAATAAATCCTCTGTCGGTACTGTTAGGGTTGTGAAGTGGTTCAGCTTTTACCTAATGTGGCAAGCGGCTGGGGGTGGCCTCCTCCAGACCGCGAGTGGACGACCGCCCTGGTGGCTTTGGGGACCACGGGAACTGAGCTTGGAAGCTCAGCCCTATAGGGGACCATGGTCATTGCCAGGGAGCGCCCCAATGCCTGGAAAGCCCTGGTCCTCAGCACTTCCGCCACACCCGGAAGTGCTGGGGGGAAGACGACCAGGGACACCTGGAGTGCTTCCGGGTGTGCAGCCAGTACTTCCGCCACACTGGGGAGTGCTGGCGGAAGATTATCGGGAGGCACCTGGAGCACATCTGGGTGATTATAAAAGGGGCCGCCTCCCTCCGTTCAGTGGCTTGAGTCAGGAGTGAAGAAGGACGGAACTCGGGAGGAGTGGAAAGGAGGCAGCCTGAAGAGAGGCATCATTGAGAAAGGTCTGTTGTACTGGGAAGAAAACACTGATGCTCTTTTTCATTTTGCTTTACAGTATATGGGGCCTAAAAACTCCAAACCTTTATACTTGTGTGTGTAAATATTGTAAATAAACGTGTGTGGTGCTTTAAATTCATTCCTACCTGTCTGTGTCTGGGCTGTTTTCCACACTAAATAATCACTTACCGGACAAATGAGAAATATGCCTTATCATATACAATATCTTCTTTGTAAGTAACATCCAAAATAGTACCATAACATTTTTTAAATCAGGGGATTCAATTCAGTTTCACAAGACTGGAGCCTAAATCAACAGCACTGGCTGCAAGGAAGTTGTGAACCCTCAATGTGACAACAGTCCGCCACATGACACACTGAGACTAATTTAGAGTTGCCAGTTTAACTAGCCCTGCACACCTTTGGGGATGTGGGAGAAATAAACAACGTTCCTGAAGGAAAATTCAGACAAACATGGAGAGAATATGCTAATTACACATGAGCAATGTACAGTATAGTGCAAAATATAATGTAATTAAAAGTGTTTCCTATTTAAAAGTAATTACTTTCTGAGGGTTGATCATCCTGTCTATTGACTTATAGTATCTTTTATATCAAACATTATAACTATGTACTTTACATAGCAAATGAGACTATAGTACCCTCCATAATGTTTGGGACACAGACACATTTTTTCTTGATTTACCCCTCTGCTCCACAGTTTAAAATTACAAATCAAACAATTCATATGTGATTAAAATGCACTATCTGTGCCTCATGAAACTTCCTGAAAATGTGCTTATAGAAATGATATTGAATTTTTCCCTTATCATACAATGGATTATACATACTGCGGTGGGTTGGCACCCTGCCCGGGATTGGTTCCCTGCCTTGTGCCCTGTGTTGGCTGGGATTGGCTCCAGCAGACCCCCGTGACCCTGTGTTTGGATTCAGCGGGTTGGAAAATGGATGGATGGATGGATTATACATATAATAAAGTAAATATATCAATATGTGATCTACTGCATGAAAATGCCACAACTTTTAAAATCTTTAGCAATGAAAAGTAATGCCTTTATGCATGTTGAACATAGAAAAAAGGTATATGAATGCTTGAAACAGATACTGAAACTTCTTTTGGTCTTGTCTTATATATAAACATCTATGCGTGGAAGTGTGCGTGTCTGTCTGGCCCGGAAGTGAGAGGTGGAGTCAGGGTAAGGGCTCCACCTCCGAGGAAACAGAAAACTCAGCTTAGCCGCTAATAACAAAAGCAGGGCAAGCTCATCAGCAAAACGAAACCTCAGAAGAAAGACAAAGTCACTTAGCCACTAACATCAGCAAAACAGTATCCCTTTTAATTGTCCTCCCACCGCTAATGCACAAGAGATGCAAGCATGTCGGCAAAATGAAACCTCCAAAGAAAGGCAAAGTCGCTTAGCCGCTAACATCAGCAAAATGGCATCCCTTTTAATTTTCCTCCCACTGCTAATGCACAAGCGATGCAAGCACATCAGAGAAATGAAACCTCCTAGGAGAGAGAGGCCCAGAGTAGTTCCTTTCAATTACCTGACATCTCTACATTTCAATAGTTTCTAGGACCCCGGGATTTTTACAGCATGGGCATACACAGCTAGTTTATATACAGTATAAACAACAAACGATCATGTGAAAAAGTAAGCACACCCCATGGAAACTGTTGATTTTTTCAACATATTTATATAGACAAACAGCAGATTTTCATGCAAAGAGTGCCTACAGATAAGGAAAATTTGCCTTTCAGTCATTTTTGGCTTACTGGGGTAAAGTATGGTACCTCCTTACCCTCAGAAGCTATTATTGCCAGATATAGCAGAAATTACTTCTTGTAGGCATTTTGCAAAACTGCCCACCAGTCTCTAACAACTTGGGTTAAATTTTTGACCACTGATCCACGCACAATTCCTTCAGTTGCAAGATGTTTGTGGGTTACCTTGCATGTACTGCCATGTTTCACATCCCAAAACATAACAATGGGATTCAAATCATGGATTTGACTAGGCCAGTCCATAACCCTGGATTTCTTCTTTTTAGGTCCTTCCTTGGTGGATTTGCTAGCATGAGTTGAACCATTATTGTTTTTAAAGGACCATTTCAGCTTCTGAAGAGATGGCATCATACTATCCTCAAGTACACTTTGATATGATGCAGAATTCATATTTGACTCAATGACTGCAAGCTGCCCAGGCTCTGTCGTAGCAAAGCAACCCTGAACCATCACATTTACACCACCATGCTTCACAGTTGGTATTAGGTTCTTCTCCTTAAATGTGGTCTTCAGTTTGCACCAAAGCATTATCTTCTGTTACTATAGCCAAACAACTCTGTTTTTGTTTCACTTGTCCAGAGCACAATGTTCCGATAGACAGATATTTGTCCCCAGGGAAAAATCTGGCTTTTTACAGAAGATCTTTAAATAAATAAATACATAAATAGATATATAAGGAAGGAAGTAAATAAATATACATACAGACTTTGGTTGAACATACACTGGAATAACTGTAAAGCAAGAAAATTCAAAAGAAAGAAAAGTTATGACTTGGCAGTTATGCAGGTGTATTGCTGTTGGTATAAAGGAGCCCCAATAGCGTTTCTTGACACACTTCTGCTGAATAATTTGTTGGTTGGAAGTACTCAGTGTTTGAGTGTTCAAGAGAAGATGTGCAGCATTGTTCATAATGGCACTTTGCTTTACCTCTCTTTTTCGCTAATATCTCCAGGGGTCTCCAGAGTGCATCCCCTAACTGAAGCTGCCCTTTTAATTAGCTTGTTGATTTGGTGGGCTTCTCTTGAAGTGATGTTAAACCATGGTACAGACCCCTAGACTCATAGGCATTTACAACCTTCTTTCTGCCGGGCTTAGAGTGTTTTTTTGATCTTGGCATGATGACACCACACTCATCAATAGCAAAGAGAACATCAGATCCTAGATATCCATCCATCCATTTTTCAACCCGCTGAATCCGAACACAGGGTCACGGGGGTCTGCTGGAGCCAATCCCAGCCAACACAGGGCACAAGGCAGGAACCAATCCTGGGCAGGGTGCCAACCCACCGCAGGACACACACAAACACACCCACACACCAAGCACGCACTAGGGCCAATTTAGAATCACCAATCCACCTAACCTGCATGTCTTTGGACTGTGGGAGGAAACCGGAGTGCCCGGAGGAAACCCACGCAGACACGGGGAGAACATGCAAACTCCACGCAGGAAGCGAACCCAGGTCCCCAGGTCTCCCAACTGCGAGGCAGCAGCGCTACCCACTGCGCCACCGTGCCGCCGATCCTAGATATCTGCAGTTTAAATAAATAAAGTTCCACCTTTATCTAATATCTAATGTTTGCCTTTTCAAATATGTTTTAAAAAGTCAACAGTTTCCATGGGGTGTACTTAATTTTTCACATGACTGTACTTTCCTCTACACAAGTAGAGTAACCTTCAAGACTGAACGTGTTAGTTTAAATTAATGTCTTCTTGCTGTTTATCTGCTTAATGGGTAAAACTGGTTATGGGAGTTGATAAAAAGCTAGAAATCGTACTTGACGCCCTGTATCTTTATGTAGATACCCTTTATTTCATGGGGAGTTTATGTGACAAATAGCAAAACAAAATCCTCTCTCCAACCACATGAATCATTTTATTCACCAAAGACAAATAATGGTCAGTGGATTTTCCAGACAAGGCCTAGAGCAAGTGCTACTGTAAACATATCCTTTGGTTATGTATGTGAGCTAAAGTCAGATTGAAAACAAGAACCATAGTGTGTTAAGCCTTGCATTACATGGGCTATCTTCACCACCTAAGACACATCTGTGAACCAAAAAAAATGTACGTTTATGGTGTGTGAACTCTTGTAGTATAACACGAAGAGCCTGCATAATTTTAATTATCATACAACAGTGTTCCAGGATCATTAGGGGTTTACCAGCATCCTCATATTTGCATAACTCCTTAATATGTATAGTATTTCTGCATCAGTAGTTCTCAGGAGCTGTGCCTGAATTGCTGTCAGGTTACTCTTCAAGGTTATTTTTTGAATTTCAAAGATGTAACATCTTTTTATTTCAGTATGTTCATCTCTGAATACTGCAAGCTTTATTTTGACTTCAGGAGTCCTCTTTAGCCTTTCATTTTTATCCGCGGTATTGTTACCTGGACTAAGTCTATCATATTGTTTATTGTGTCTTCATTAAGGCTGTGATGTCAGGTTTTGAGACACTAAAGACTTATCAGCAATTCAAAGGCTTACAGATGAGACATTGCTCAGTAATTTGACATTGTGATAAAGCTGAAAATAAACACTACTGAAATGCCAAAGGAAAGACTGCACTCTTAATATAGAGGTCAGTAAACATTGTAGTCCAAAGATAGGGGCTCAGAAGTCAACCATGCACATGTTCTGTGAAATCATGTGCTCCCTGTATCTATTAAATATGACAATGAGCAAAAAAGTCTCTACAAATTTGCTATAAATTTCTAGTTTTAAAAAACTACAGAATAAAAACAATATTTTTTTTAAAAAGCAAAATCATCCCACTATAAGTACTTGTGGATTTCAACAAAATACATTAGTTGTTTATTTAAAAAGTGCATAATAATCAATACATAGCCTATATAAATTATTCATCCCCCTGGAAGTTTTCACATTTTATTTTTGAACAACACTGAATCACTGTGATTTATTTTGGCTTTTTTGACATTGTTCAACAGAAAAAGACTGTTTGCTATCACTAGGTTGGAGACCCATGATGACGCATTAACTGATTTAATGGTGCCCACCTCCAACAAGTTGTGTAGTTCAGCAGCCTCCACTTCCTGAACTTGAAGTTGACGGAGAGATCTGATGGCAGAGTAAGTGGTATGATCAAACAGTAGCTGGCGGTTAAAAGCTGAGAGACAACCCAAACCTGTAAAAAAAGAGTTGACCATTGCTGAACCCATGGTGAGCTGACAGTGAGGACAGCTGACCCATCATTGTCTAGGAGTGTAAATCCCAGAGCTGTAAATAAATCCAGTCCTAATAATTTGGCACCATGATTGGCAATATGAAATGTGAAGTCAGGCACGTACTTTTGGCCATAGTGTACAAGAAGGGGAAGAGTGCCCACTATTTCAATTTTAGCATTGCCATAACCATTTAGAACAGCAGAGGGAACAGTGCAATTCAGGTGAGAGAGAAACTGCATGACAGTGGCCAAATTAAGCAGAGGCACTACTGTCCCAATGTCCAACAACAGAGGAAGACACACACTATCTAATTCCAAAGTACAAATTTTGAAGGTGGGAGCTCTGCAGTTCAAAAAGTTGTTGATGCAGTCTGAGTGGAAGATGACCGTTCCCTTGGTACACATGCAGTGGAGGCCGAACGACGGACTTTAGCAAAGTGGTTAAACTTCCTGCAGTTCCGGCACCAGTGTCTCTCTGATGGGCAGCTTGGACCTCTTGACCTATGACTGACGGGGCCATAGTTCCCTCAGTACAGTCTAAAAACAGCCTGCAACTGCTTCGTACAGTGAACATTGGAGCTATCCCTAAATGAAAGTGAATCATCATTGGCAGTGTAGAAGGCTTCAGTCACTTGTGTGGCAGGGTGGTGCTGAAACGGCAAAACTGTTTAGCTTTGAGTTTGGCTGCTGATTCAATTTCAAATGCCATGTCAGTTGCTTTCACGAGAGTTGTATCATCTGGCGACATCAGTAATCTTTCAAAAACGTTAGGGTTATTACTATGTTCCACAAGTTGGTTCATTTAAAAAAAATTGTCATATAAAGGATGGCTAAAGGTTGCAAGTCAGCCACAAACTGATGAACTGACTCACCAGGCTGCTGATGGTGCTGATGGAAGAGGATTCATGGGACAATGACACTTTGAGGAGTAGAGAAATGAGATGCCAGGAGACTTACAAATGTGGAATATCAAGCTCCGTGTCCGAGGGTTTTAAAGATGCGCTGGTCTTTGGTGCCTAGGCAGTGTATAAGTATTACTGTTGTATGAGCATTGCTCACCTTATCAAGAACAATAGTTGTTAAGTATTCCTTAAAAGATTCAATCCAACAATGTCAGGGCACTGTAGGCTTGCCTCGCAGCAGTAGGAATACAGAAGGTGCTGGGTTTAAAAGGTCTATCCTCATCACCGATATTATATGACCAAAATAAAGACAGTGCAGCAGATAGTATGCATGCAACTACTCTTTACTTGACACAGTATATCACATTTCAAAAAAGTGTGTGCTTTACTAAGTGTGTGCAAAGATAGCATAAAACATGATACTGTCTCAAGGCTGTGCAGATGTAACAGGGGAATTTAAAAATATCCCTCCAGTTAACAAGTATGCCATTTGTGTTTTATACATTTTGCTGTTTCCATGTGTAATATTATGACAACTGTTAACCATTATGCAAACTTTAATTACTTCTAGTATACATATATGCACAAACACATAAAACTAAGATATTCAGCACTTTCAACACATGTCAAGTGCTTAATAGTGGAAGAGCATGCCTGTCGTTTTAGTGTACAAACAGAAATATTTTAGAAACATACAGTTTTTATTTACAATTAATTGTAAAGTTTTAATGCTTGTACATATAATAGATTCAGTAATTTGGTTTGAAATTCTAAACACCTGATGTTTTTACTGTATACTGAAGAAAAGGAGAATAAACACAGTCTAATTTACTTAAAGAAAAACAAGCAGAAAATCAACCAAGCCTTGAACTTAGAATAAACAATAACCAATTAATATATAATAAGGGTTCAGAAATCTAAAGAAAAATTAAAGAATTGAAGCACTTAAACATTACTAAACCTTGAAAAGAGCTATAAAATACAATAAGATATGTTTATGCCCTTGAAACCTAAAGAAGTTTTAATTACAAGATTTAAAACAAAGACTATGAAAAATAGAACACGCTATAGTAAAACCTAAACCCAAACAAACTCGACTAAAGAATAAATAACAATTTAATCATTTTTCCCGAAGAGTAATGCAAAAAATCAAGAGAGCTTACAAATAGTGCAAGGGGATTCGGGCAAAAAGAAAAGATTGTTAATGCAATGTTCCTTCACCCCATTTATAAAAGACCACACTTCCACTAAAACTGCCCCCTTATTACAAAGAATGAGACCTACCTGATGAAAGCCTAGATGTCATTTAAAAGCTTGGCCTCAGTAAGTTAATTAAGTATCTACAGTACCAAAATGGGTAGATCCCAGATTGAAAAACAAAGCACAGCTGAACACTACACCCCTCAAAAGTGACATTGACCCTTTATGCCTGTGTCAATCAAACACAGGAAGCGCTGCAGTATACTTGTGACTTTACGCTGTAAGAAGATAAGTAAATAAATCAAGGTAAATAGGTAAATAACATTCAATCTGGCTTTTATATAAGTAACATATAAATGTTTATTTATATAAAGACCATCACAAAACATAATCACAAACAGAACTTTTCACAATACCTTGGCGAGCTCTGTAAGCACTGCTGTTTCGATGAAGGACATGCGTGTGTCAGATTCACTGGCAGGATGATGCCCGACCTGTTGCTGAATCCAAATAATGCCATCTTTCACCTTTACGCCTGGTGCAGCTGCATTGTTTTTATGTGTGAGTGGACGTTTCTTGTGGAGAAGGCTTCTGTTCTCTTTCTCCGATGTAGAACCCTCATCCTCAACTGAGTTCACCTCTGTTATAACATGTCTTTATTTGAAAACAACAGTGTCAGATCGGGAGGGGTGTGAACGTGACTGAGAGAATAAAACAGAATAAAAAAAAAAAGCTAACCTTTACGTAAGTTCTATAAATTTACACCGGCATTTACAGACTCAAATCAAATGTATGTTTTTATTGTATAATAGTAACAATAAGAGCAGCTCACTACTCAAAATGTCAATTCTGGGAAGTACCCAGAATCGAACCCACAACATCTTGATTATGAGTCAGCAGTTCTTACCACTGTACCACCCAAGCTGTTATGTCAGTCTTGTACCCTAACCCAATTTTCTTTTTCTTCGGTTATACTCTTGAATAAAAGTGCACTTGTTTTGTTATACTGTATGTGTACCTTTTGTGAAAGTGTTTATTTGATACTTGGACTTCAGTCTTGACACATTATACACTTCAGGTCAAATTTTGTCATTAGTACTATAACATGAAAATAGTTTCTGTTTTATGTATGTGTTCAACATTTCTTGTCTTGCATTTCCTGTCATCCTACATTTACATAGATCGTTGTAGACATGGAACACACATGAAATGCATGTGTTCCAAATAATGATATATTATTTACTTAATTCAAGGCACCTCACATGCAGATAAAGAGGCTTGAGCTGGGAGAACTTTTTGCCCAAGTTGAGCTGCGGCGGTGGGGGGCATAGGATTGCAGGCTGCTTGCTGCATGTGTTGATTGACACATTTGCAAAACAACAGACGCTAATGGAGAGGTGCGAAGGAATTTAATGTGACCTGGGATTACAAGTTTTTTCATAGGCTTCAGGGATTCTAGTGTTAATGGGTTACAATTGATTGTGACACCAAGGCTGTCTGATATGTACTTAAAAGATATTAATTAGTGCACTCCCAAAACATGTGGCCTAGTGATGATGGAGATAGATTGAAACACTCACAAATTATATCTTGCCCCGCATAGATTTTGGATAATTTTAAATTAGACTACGGGGCTTTGCCCCCTGCACGCTTTGCTCGCCAACCCCCATGTTAGGTTTTCCGGATACACACTTTTAAGATTTTTTTTCTTTGAATTGTTGCTATTTCATTAGTTTCACTTTTATTTCAGAACTTCTGTAAAAACAATATTTGTAATCTTGTGAGTCCAAATATGCTGAATCTTTTTAATGAGGTCAGGATAGGTTTCTCTGTTTGGAATTTCATCACAGACAAAATGATCTACATCATCAGCAGTTAATAATTTTTTTTACGAAGTAAAAAAGTAAGTAGAATTCTGCATTGGACTCCTGTCTGTAAAGTCGTGCTATTTTCCTCTCACAGTTCCAAAAGTACATGGGGTTACCAAGGTGATACCCCAGCTTTTGTCTAGGTTTTTGTACAAGGGCTAGACAGAACATTTTTGACTCCTGGGATAAATGCAGCTTTTTAAATAAGCAGACAGATAAATATATATACATGAACAAAGTAACCAATAAATGCATGTGCGGTAAACTCCGTTTTTGAAATTCTCAAGATTCTTTATTTTTTCACATGCATAGTTATACAGGACAACACGCAGTGAAATGCATCCTGATCCGCTTATCAAAAACTGTGCAAAGTTAGAAGAATATCAGTTAGATTAACAAAAAGTCATAGATTGAAAGGTAAGAGTATAGTAGAACATAATAAATAAGTACAATTATGTGAATAAAGTAGAATTAAGTGTTAAGGTGCAATAGTGTAGTAATTATTGTGCAAAACCAAAGTTAGACTGGTGCATAGTTAAATGAGGCAGTTTGTTTGTTTGTGCTACTGCAGTCTTTACATTCTTTTTTTATATTTTCTAATTTTCCTACTTTCACATCCTTTAACTTTCTCCACATGTGTATAGCGCCATTTTTTTTTTTTTTTTTTTGAGCCTTTCTAATTTCACTGGTTTCATAGTCTCTAACCTGCTCTGCATGTGTTTAGCGTCAACGTTTATAAACGTCTTTATGAAGTTCTACTTTCTTTTACTCATTGTCTTTTAATTCTGAGCCGGATTGGACGTGCTTTTTTTTCAATTCCACTTGTTCCGGGCTGATAAGTACTTTCCTTATTTTCTGAATTTGCACCTCGATTATTCTTTTTTGCTCTTTTTTCTGTCCAACGCATTTGAGTCTCTTTTCTCTGCGCTGCTTTCTTCTTCGCTTAGATGTTGACATTTAATTTATAACGTACCTTATACGCTTTATATGTGCTTTCAGCCTTGGATCTGTGTGTGCTGAAATCCTTCACAAGACTGAATGTTTTGCTGCCTATTGTCCTATTTGATAGATTGTAAGTAGGGCGTGTCTTTGGTCTCGTGGGTCTTTAAAATGTCTTACGAGAAGATCACGTATCGTAGACTTGCTTTTTGCTTTCCAGAACAGGAGATTTCTTTTTATAATAGATAGATAGATAAGTGTGATTAATGAAAGATTTTAAATTGAATTATTGAGTGCTTTGGGCACATAAAGCTACAGTATATTCTGTGTATGGCTGAGTTACACTCCTTTTCTGTGATATGAAATGAAAGGTCATTTTACCATATCCAAGGATCACTGAAGAGAAGATTCTTTGAGATGTTTTATTATATTGTTGAGATGCTATCTGAGCCTTCAAGACTGCTCAGTATTGCATTTAGAATAGAAATGGGTGGGAGACAATTGGAGATTATGTAGTTTTTTTTAAACGAAATTTCTAATTTGATAAAAGTGGAAATATTGTATTGCTGTAAAGTTAAAATTGAAGTGATTGTACATAAGATGCAAAAACATTATCTATAAACAACTGTCTATATGTCTTATTCTGGAATCTTTTCCAAAGATTAAATATTGTGCAGGCTTGACAAGGTTGAAAAAGGTGATTATCAGATACAGGAGCCGCGGATAAAAGCTTCTCTGCCTTGAAGTGTGTCTTGCATTGGTTCCATAGTCTGAGTGATTGCTGGATGACTGGTTTATTCATATTTTAATAAAAGTTAGTATTAACTGGGATGGGCAGCACGGTGGCGCAGTGGTAGCGCTGCTGCCTCGCAGTTAGGAGACCCAGGTTCGCTTCCCGGGTCTTCCCTGCGTGGAGTTTGCATGTTCTCCCCGTGTCTGTGTGGGTTTCCTCCCACAGTCCAAAGACATGCTGGTTAGGTGGATTGGCAATTCTAAATTGGCCCTTGGTGTGTGGTTGTGTTTGTGTGTGTCCTGCGGTGGGTTGGCACCCTGCCCGGGATTGGTTCCTGCCTTGTGGCTGGGATTGGCTCCAGCAGACCCCCGTGACCCTGTGTTTGGATTCAGCGGGTTGGAAAATGGATGGATGGATGGATTAACTGGGATACAAATCAGGGTATATAAAGAAGAAGAGCAAAAATTAGTTTCCATTGCTAAATTAGGCTAGTGTAAATACATTAATTTGTACCAATTTCCTGGTCTCTATAGTGTGTATATTTGTCACCCAGTAATACAACTGAAAGTTAGGTAGTGCCATGGCACCTTCTGTTTTAGATCTTTGAAGAGTCGTCTTTTGAATGCGTGCATGTCTTGATTTTCATAACTGAGTCTAGCTTCTTAAAGAGCGATTTGTTAATGTATATAGGGATGCTCTGAAATAGAAATAGAAATAGAAATAGAAGCTTAGGAAGGATGTTCATCTTGACAGTATTGAATCTCTCTGCTACAGTGAAATGGAGGGTAGACCATCTGTTAATATTTTTATTATTTCCATGCTGTTGCCAAAATTATGTTAAAAATATCTTTATATTTACTTATGCTGTTTATCCCTAGATATTTAAACTGTTTTGATAGAATGAACTGATTGATGTCCAGTCAAGTATGGTGTGTTAGTGAGGTTACTGGAAAAAGCACACTTTTATTTAGATTATTTTTTAGTTCAGATGTCTTTTGAAATTCTGCCAATGAGTTAAGGGCTAATGGTACAGAAATTTTGGGTGTGATATATAAAATACCATATCATCTGTGTATATTGACATTTTATATTTGAGTCCTCCTCTGACACTCCCGTTTATCTTTGATGTATTTCGAAAATGTTCAATGGCTCAATGGCTATTGCAAAATGCAATAATGATAGAGGACACACGCTTTTTGAGTTCAGTAGTCCAAGTTCATGTTGTCAATATGAAATGTGGCATCTGAACTAGTATAAAGTAATTGTATCCATGCATATACAGTATATTTGGGCCAAACCCAAATTTGTGCATACAATATTTCCATTCAATTATTCTGCATACAAAGATAATAAAATCTATGATATATTAAATTTCAGAGGTGAGTATATTACATTAACACTAGAATTACCAGAGCCTATGAAAAAACTCATAGATCCGTCCCACCTTAAATCGCTTCACACTTCTCCATCAGCGTCTTTTGTACTGTAAATGTGTCGATAAGCAGCAAACAGCAAGCAGTCTGCTATCACATCCCTCACCGGCGCACAGTTTTCTCAGCTCAAATCTGTTTACCTGCATGTCAGTAGCTTGGAATTGTATAGAGTGAGAAGTCAAGCAAAATTACACCTTTTATAAATATTATATCATTATTTGGAACACATGCATTTCATGTGTGTTCCGTGTCTACAACGATCTATGTAAACACATCGTTAAAAGAGAAACGTTTTTCATGTTTTAGTAATAATTGACAAAATGTAGACATGAAGTGTATAGTGTGTGAAGCCTGAATTCCAAATATCAAAGAAACACTTTCACAAAAGGTACAAATATAACAGAACAAATGTGCTTTTATTCAAAAATATAACTGCAGAAAAACAATCCACCTTTACCTGCGACATTGACACGCAATTGGCATGAGAGATTCGGTGGCGCAATGGTATCAGTTGCTGACTTGTAATCAAAGCTTTGCAGGTTCAATCCTGGGCGAGTCCATTTTGAGAACTGAGCTGCTCGTGTTTTTACTATTTTAGAATAAAAACATACATTTGATTCCAGTCTGTAACAGCCGGTGTAATTTATGATACTTGTAAAGGTTAACTTTGTTTTTTTCTATTCTGTTATTCTCTCAGCCGCGTTGACGTTCCCAACTCCCTGCGCCTCCACCACCCCTCCGGAATTGACAATGCTGTTTTCACATAGACGCGCTATAACAGAGGTACACTCAACTCATGCCGACGATTCTACATCGGAGTGCACTTTTACCATTGCTGCACTTTGTATATGTACAGGGGAAGCTCTGCACTTGTGACTTTACGCTGTAGATCTGGCTCTTACATACAAAGGACGGTGCATGTGCCCAAAACATTAACATTTATATGTTACTTACATAAAAGCCAGATCCGATGTAGAACCGTCGTCATGTAAGTAAATAACTGAAGGTAAATAACATTCGATTTACCTTTATTTATTTACTTACATCCTACAGCATAAAGTCTCGAGTGCAGAGCTTCCCATGTACATATACAAAGTACAGCGATGGCAAAAGTACATTCTTGATCCGATGTAGAACCCTCATCATGTAAGTAAATAACTCAAGGTAAATAGGTAAATAACATTAGCTCTGGCTTTTATGGAAGTAACATATAAATGTTAATGTTTTGGGCACATGCACCATCATTTGTATGTAAGAGCCAGATCTACAGCATAAAGTCACAAGCGAACTGCAGAGCTTTCTCTGTTTGATCGTGTAATGTCACGAAAAATACCTGCTGACACTTTAGTACGCGAGCAATGGTACGAGAATGCAGTTAGACTTTTTTTGGGCACATACATCACGCTAGTGTTTAGATCTGGAAGGTGTAGCGTTGGCGAAATAAATAACATGCAAGCTATAGCGTGTCTTTATGTGATCCAAATAAATAACATGCGAGCTATAGCGCGTCTTTATGTGATCCAAATAAATAAAATTTGAGCTATAGTAAATTTACCAAAGCTGACATTTTACATTTTAACCGGCTTGAGTAAATGTTTGCTAGGCCGTCGCCTCTTTTTCCTTGGCGATCTGCACGAGTAAAATTGTAATCCGGAGGCGCAGATTCGATTAAAACAGCTGCGCCATCTGAGCTAAGCCACGTTTCACTTAGTGCAATAAAATCAATTTTTCTATCACTAATAAGATTGTTGATAAAAAACGTCTTGCTAATTAAAGCTCTAACATTTAATAGTGCCATATTTAATGTTTCGGAGGGGCAGAGATGAATACTATGTGCTTTATTGATATTTGGTACAGGAACTAAGTTATTTTTGTTAGCGCCGCTCTGTGTGTATTTTTTATTTAATCTATAGTCTGTTTTTATAGTTTTAATACATTGTTCATCTAAAGTAGTAATTGTAATTAAATTATTGGTGTTTATGCCGTATTGCCTAGATTTTCTACGTGCATTGAGATTGGTTATTAGAGTATTAATGTTGTGCACTTTTATGGAAGATTTTATGAAATAATTATCATGTCCTAGCACAACAATAGCATTTTGGAAGGGGTTAAGAGTAGAGATAGATAGTCAAGATAAACTAATTACCTTAGATATGTTTTCGGAGAGGACCCGGGCGCCAAATCTGTTCGGATGCAGGCCATCTCGCTTGAAGAAATGCGGCCTTTCCCAAAAGAGGTCCCAGTTGTTGATGAATCCGATGTCTTGATTCTTGCAGAAGCCTTGCAGCCAGTTGTTTAATCCTAGCTGACAAATGTAGTACTCATTTGATCGTCTGACGAGAGGTAGTGGACCCGAAATGAAGATCTTTGCCAATGGGGTCCTCTCCTTCGTGTCTTTAATTAGTGCTGTGAAGTCAGCCTTGAGAATTTCCGACTGTCAGTGCCTTATGTTGTTCACGCCGGCATGCAATACAACCGATCCAACTGCCCTCTTCTTGTGCTTCTCGGACACGAGCACCGGGAAAACAAGAAACAAAAGATTTCCGATTAGGGCATGCGATATTGAGGTTTCTAACAATTGAATCACCCACCACTATTACATCACCAGAGGTTGAAGGCAAACTGGGGATGCAGAGAGGGTCGAACCGGTTCTGAGTTGAGATGCTCGCACTGTGCCGACGGAGGTGTTCTAGCCTTGAACCCCTGCCTGCATAGCTGAAATACGCCAAGGTCTTCATCAGTGTCGTCGTCACTCCTATGAGGCGCAGGGGTGAAGTTTACTTGAGCGGCACAACGCGGGGTTAAAGTTACGTCGATTCCAGATGGCGAGGATGGTTTATCCAGCAGCCGAGCCTTCAAATCCCTAAGGTATCTTCGTCTGGACAGGAGTTTCTGAATCTGTTTGTCGAGTGCCTGGAGTTCTTATACGACAATGGCAACACGATTCATCTCACTGTCGGCCATTGTCTGCTTCTGCTTCCTCTTCTGCTTCGTGCCCTAGGAAGAATGAGAGAGAGAGATTGGTTAGAGTTGGGCAAGAATCTACAAGAGGAAAAAGTTGTTTTATACACTTATATGCAAAAGATTCTGCAAATGTAAATACATGCATGTGCAAATAAATGTACAAATCCCATATAAACTTGTGTTGAACCTACTGTCACTCTCAGTTACTTAATAGTTATGCACATATATGTATATTTGATAAAATAAACCATAAACTGAAATACAGGAACTGAAAAAGTGTCCAAAAAGGAAAAATGGTGTAATTACTGCAAATGTGTTATATTAAAGATAGTCCAAGTTGCAAGCAGAATAGTCTTTGCATTGCAAAAGAAATAGTATGATTCCTGTTCATGTTTTAAAGGATGTTGGGATCAGTCTTTTAATCTTTTTTCTGCATCTTCAAGAGACCTAAATAAACAGAATTGGCCATCGACTATTATTTTCAGTTTAGCTGGAAATGAGAGGCAATATTTGAGTTCAGGTTAACATATGTGTTATTTGATGGTGTATAATGCAGCTCATTTTGCAACAGTTGAAGGAAAGAAATCTGAGAAAATACAAAAATGGACATTTTCAAACATAATCACCTCTTTCTATCTGAGAATCAACATCAAATCTTCTTTATCCCGTAGTCAAACTTAACAGCCAGTCTTCTTGGTTTTGAGGCATTCGATCCATGTATGCGATATGTAGTTGAGATCTCTGTGTCAAATTTAAAGTCCTCTCCTGTTATTTTAGAAAATAATTCAGCTACAAATTTCAATGGTTTAGGACTTTTGTTGTTTTCAGGAAGTCCACCATTTCTGATGTTGTTCCTTCTACATCTATCTTCAAGCACTACTACTTTATTACAAAGCACTTTGCATTTGGCAGATGTCAATTGTTGTATTTCTTCAAAGCGAGTCGTAAACATTTGTATCTTCCAGGTGTACCCCAAGCACTTTGATTTTAACTCAGTTTTGCTCATATTTTCCTGTATTGTTTTTCCATTTTTGCTAGATTTTCTTTTATCTTTATTACATAAGTTATTGCTTAAACATACCTAAACATACATACATAAAATTTCTGATTCTTCTTGTCCTATTTCAGAATATCTATTCTGCTATGTGTTCCTTTATATCCACCCCTAGTGTGGTAGTGAATACCTTCAACTCAGGCAACACATCTTTGTTGGCATCTTTTCCTTGCACAGAAAGAGGAGATGTTTATCTAGACAATGTTGATGTTGTTAATCTACATGATGTGTTGTTGGTAGTGGTTGAGATGATGAGGCCCTGCCTGGTTCAAATATGCCACTTAAAAGCGGTGAATTTTCTTTACCCCACCTCACCCCCATTTTTGCTCCTATATTCACCATCGGCTGGAGTGGATGCTGTATTGTGAGGTCTTGACTGATCCATTCCTTTGCCTGTCTCCTCAAGCTTAGTCTGTCACGAACTTCAACTTGAGACTGGCTTAGACTTTGGCAGATATTTAGCTGCTTTTTCCTTCTCTTTAAGGTCTTATCCTTGCTTGTTCCTGCTCATGTTTTTATTATACTTGTAAATGATTCTTCTGGGGGTAATGATATACAGCATATATTGAACAGATACAAAAAATGGCAAAAAAAAAAAAACACTGCTGCTAGCAGAGCACTGTCCTAGACTTTCATCTCTGATAACAAACGAGACCAATCTGGGTGGGCTTTGTGTGCTCGCAAGAGTTGAGAATAAATGAATGCTCAGCTGGATGTACAATGCATATAATACATCTACAGTATGAAGAATAAAGAAATGGGATTTGTTTGTCTGAGGTGTCGTATTTTATGTACCATAGCAGAATGAAAAAATGACTGAGTTTGCAATTGTACTTGGCTTGCTGTATCTGTAAAGCATTTGCACAGCACCAGCTCTCTCAGACAGGACGTCAGTGTCTGTCAGAGAAAGGGGTTAGATTACGATACTTGGAAATTTACAATTATGCTGGAAAGTTGTCATGGAGTTATATAATTTGCCATACCCTGTAATTTGTAGTCATGTAATCTGACAAACGTAGGTGAGAAATTCAGCAACAGGAGTCAGTAGAAAAGTCAGGGAACCTGCACTGCCTCTGAGTTTAGAAGTAGGAAGTTTGTTGCCATCAATCAGTTTGGGAGAGTGTGATGACTTCTTACTAGTCCCCCAAGCATTTACATCTGGGACCCTGTCCAGTGAGAGGCTTTGCACACAGGCAACTTATCTTAGACAGCACTCAGAGATTTCCCATCAACTTTTGTATAGTCTTGTTTTCCTTCATATGACTGATTCAGAGGAAACTTAGGAATAGAATGAATACCAAAGTAAAAGAAAGAGAATACAGGGTAAAACATATATCAATAACACTAATCAATGACTATTTTAGTTTATAAAAAAAAGGAATGTTCTTTTTTTAAATCATTCTTTGTAAAAGCCTTTAGTTTTATTATCTTAAACAAGGACAGATATAACATTCCAAAGTGGTAATCATTTTTATATATCTTAAGCTCTGAAATATTACATCACATCTTTTAAGCTTGGCTTCACTTTAAATATGGGGGTAGTACATTTGCTCAGAATCCATTCCATTTAGTGCATTATAAAACTGGCAGGAAGGCAATTAATAGTACACCCACTAGCGTCCTTAATACACTAAATCACTTTGTGGGAAGCAGCTTATATTGATTTTTTTTCTTTTAAAGTGAGCAATCTCATTTTATCACCAGTGAGTCCTTAAAGGTTTTTTTTTTTACTGTTGTATGCAACCACTTATAGGGAATAAGAAGAACAATAAACTTATTCACAAATTTGTACAATTTGCATCTTATACATAAGAGAGGATTTGTTTTTCAAAACCTTAGCTTGGTATACGAGATAGTGGCATAATTAAAGTAAAATTAAATTAGCTTTATGATATAAATTGTTGTTTGAACAAGTGTTACGTCTTTGTTAATGTTGAAATTAAATAAAGTAATAAAAGGATTGTGTGTCTAAGATGGTGCTGAATTAAAATGAATAATTACAGGGAATTGATTTATAGGTGCTTTGAAAATAGCCACAATGTTTCTAAGTTTATCACAGTGCAAATTACACATTGAGGTACATTTCAGACTCTAAATAGTACAGTAAGAGACATGTCAGTGAGCACAAATAAAACGGATAAAAAAAAGAAATTTTACACGTAAAGGTTGTGCCACATTTGACAAATTTTCCAGTGATTTTCAGTTATAGTCGTCATCTACATAATCTTAGCCAGTTGGAAGCAGTCAGCGGAGTGCTCCCATGAAGCTGATTGTCTAATGTGACATACCCAATGACTGGAACTAACTAGTCTGTAACTGGCTAGTTTAATTTTCTTGTTATTTATAGAGGTAGGCTGTGCACACAGTGGAGCTAAAAATTAAATGGACCAATGAATGCTCATCAGGAAGTACAATGCATAGAATGTAGCAATGACGAATAAGAAACATGCATGTTTTGAACCTCACAAACAGAAGAGAAGCTTGTCTATCTGATGCCTTGCATTTTACATACCATAACAGAATTTAGGGCAGAGATTACTGCTGAATTTGATGAGTGCTTGGTTGATAAATATGACATGCACTGTGATTTTTCAGCCATGTAATCTGACATGGTGCAGTGATAAGATCATCAACTGCAATCAGCAAATCTGACATGTATGACAATATTCAGCATAATGTCACATCAGCTTAAGTAGAAGTTCATCAAGCTTATTTGGGTAGCTAAGTTCTCAGCTAAGACACATGATTCAGGAGTTTGTGTGAGAATTTTCATGACACTTTGCATATAACAGTACTTCCTAATTTCCATTTTGAATTCTCTTTCCCTCAAATCTTACCAGACTTCATGAGCCAGTATTTAACTGAAATTATGCAAAGTTAAGAATTTTGAAGACTTGTGGCCATTTATTAGTACTCCTCTTCACATTCTGGCTGAGATGCCTCAATAAACTTCAACTACTCACCTTCAAGTTTCAAGTCAAGACTTAAGTTATAATGATTACATTCAAGCAAGTCAAGTTGAGTCGCTAGATTTAATCAAGCAAGTCAAACAAAGTCACTGGTTTTATTCAATCAATTAAAGTCATAGTTTAGAAGAGTTAAGTAAAAAAGTCCTTACACTTTCCACCATTATCTGTAATTAATCTAATTATAATAACGTCTGATGTATACTAATATACTAGTTAAGAATAGACTTTCTCAGAGAAAACTATTCTTAATAAGAAGTAAGAGAGATTGGCATATAAAATTATTGATTTACTTTAGAGTAATTGGCATTTGTTCTATCAATTTTCCATTGTTTCTTCATAAGTGCACTGCATCTAAAACACACTTTATTTGAAGGAAATCCATTTTTAAAGGTGATGATACTTCTGAATAATGCAGCTAGTATCATTTTAAAATAACATTACACACATTTTTGAATTTATAAATTAACAAACAATCCCCCATCCTTTATAATGCATTGCATGTGCAGACAGTTATGTTTGACAGGATCTTATCATTTATTTGTGAACAATGTGGCTCCATTATCACCCTCCACCATGACAAAACACCTGATTAACAAGATAACTGGATGCAGGCACTCCCAATATTCTTTGTGCTTTTTTGAACTAATGAGGAAGAGTCAGTTTAGTTAAAGCCCCAGATAGATAGATAGATAGATAGATAGATAGATAGATAGATAGATAGATAGATAGATAGATAGATAGATAGATAGATAGATAGATAGATAGATAGATAGATAGTGTCACACACGTGCGCATGGGAGACAGCTAAAGGGCTTGAGTAAGGCAGTTCCGAGTCATACTAGGATGTGGCAGAGTGCACTGGCTCTTTTTCTCCCTTTCCTGCAGACCATTCACGGGAGAGTCCACCTGGTCCTCTTCACGTCACTTTCAGGGCCAAGCCTATGGAAAGAGTACTTGCCGGCTCCAGCCCCTGTGATGTCACGTCTGGGCTCAAACCTATGGCTGAAGACCTTCATGAGCCCGGCCCCTTTGATCTCACTTCCTGTCTTCCCCTTTAAAAGCCTCCACCTTTTCCCTATTCCCTCAGTTCTGTTTTGGACTTGGTTTTGTGCACATCAGTGCTGTATCTAATTTACGACTTTGCAGCCAGGAAACCAATTATACGGGTGGCTGCCCCAAACCTTTCTATGACTCTGAGTCAAGTTTGTGACAATAGATAGATAGAGCTTTAATTGTTCCCATGGGAAAATTAATCTTTTTAACAAAATTTCTTTAAATAAATAAACACATAAATAAATAAATATATATACTCACAAATATGGTCTGAGCACACACCAGAGTGACAAACAAGAAAAAAAATGTAAAAAAGAAAACTTCTGATTTGACAATCACAGTCACAGTGAGGCATTATGCAGGAATATTGCTGTTGATATAAAGGAAATAATGTTACCAGCCAAGCACACCACAGCATAGAAAATAACACTGGCTGTCAGAGAGTTGTAGAAGATCCAAAGGATGTCACTTCCCACATTTAAGGAATGTAGGTTCCTAAGGAAGAATTACCATTTCTGCCCTTTCGTATATAGTTTCTCTCTATTCCAAGACCATTGCAACCTGTTATTGATATGGGCCCTCAAGTACTTATAGGAATGCATGACCTCTACATCCATCCCGGAATAGTGAACGGACATAGAGCTTGTTTGGTGTGGAGAAAATCAATAATCAGCATCTTGTTTTTGCAGATGCAGACAATTCTCTTTGCAACAAGAAACAAAGTTCTCTCCCTGACTCCTATACTCTGTCTCATCCCCCTTATCAACACATATAAGTGCGGAATCGTCTGAGAATTTCTGAAAGTGACATGACCTGGTGTCACATTTATAGCTGGAGGTGTACAATGTGAGGAGAAAAGGAGACTAGACTATTTGTTATGGTGCTACAGTGTGGCTCACGTTTATATCAGAAACACAGTACTTGAGTCTCACAAACTGTGGGTTGCCCAACAGATAGTCCATTATCTAGGATACCATAGGTTTATCCACCTGCATACAATATCTCTGAGATTACCTCTTACCCCCTAGCACTGGAGAAATCAAAAAAGATCTTCACAGGGCTTTGCCCAGGTGAGAATAAGCCTTGTGAAGCAGATAGATAATTGTGCCTTCAACTCCAATCTTTGTCTGATAGGGAAACTGCAGTGAGTCCATGTGGCCTACCACAAGAGATCTCATGCAGTTCAGGACCAGTCACTTTTCATGATGTAAGACACAAGTGCCACTAGTCTGAAGTTATTAGGTGAAGAGGGACTTGCCTTCTTTGGAACAGGAACAATGAAAGTTGTTTCCATAGCAATGAAAATTTCTGAAGCCTTAGAGACAGACTGAACAGGTGACAGAGGACACCACGAAGTCAACACAGGCATTAAGAATATGAGGACTGACTCCATTTGTCCTCATAGCATTTCTTGTGTGTACCTTCCTCACCTGTCTGCTTACTTAGCCTTTAGTTATGGACAGCCAATAATGATGTTAAGAAATGAACGTGTCACTGGCCATTCCAGCTGATGTAGTAGGGATGGTTTGGGAAGACTGGTCATTGGAAGTAGGTGGCATCGGGAGGGAAAATTTATGATCTATGTAAACACATCGCTAAAACAGAAATGTTTTTCTTGTTTTAGTAATAATTGACAAAATGTAGACATGAAGTGTATAATGTGTGAAGACTGAAGTCCAAATATCAAATAAACACTTGTACAAGTGCACTTTTATTCAACAATATAACCAAAGAAAAAGAAGTTGTCTTAGAGTACACTACTGAAAAGAACTGTTTGGGTGGTGCAGCAGTAAGAGTTGCTGATTCATAATCAAGAGGTCATGGGTTCAATTCACAGTTACCATTTTGAGTAATGAGCTACTACTTTTATTACTATTTTTTAATAAAAACATACATTTGATTTGAATCTGTAACAGCTGGAGTCAATTTATGGTACTTGTAAAAGTTAGTTTTTTTTTCAGTTTAATTCTCTCAGTCACTTTCACGCTATAACCCCCACACGCTTTTTAGTTTTTAGTTGAAAACAGTGTCCTGAGACTGGGACTGGGAAAACTGTGGATGTGAGTGGTGTTTTGAGATAATGGAACTGGAAATTCTCTGATCTGGAGGTATAAAAGCTGAAACACAAACGCTGGTGAATCTGCCTTCTTGGTATCTTGTTGTTACTTGGAATTTTTTTTTATTCAGTTTTATTCTTGAGTGTTCCTGATCACACTGAATTAGTTTGCACCTTCTGGTCCATGATGGCAAAGCTGCATTGACAAAAAAAGAGAGACATCTATATGTGATATTTGGAATAATTAATTTTATGATATGTATAGTTAGTCAGTAAGTCATCTTCCAAGCCACACTATATCCTAACACAGGGTCATGGGGGTCTGCTGGAGCCAATCCCAGCCAACACAGGGCACAAGGCAGGGACAAATCCCTGGGCAGGGCGCCAGCCCACACACACTAGGGACAATTTAGGATCGCCAATGCACCTAACCTGCATGTCTTTGGAGTGTGGGAGGAAACTGGAGCACCCGGAGGAAACCCACGCAGACACAGAGAGAACATGCAGACAGGACCTGGGAAGTGAACCCAGGTCTCCTTACTGTGAAGCAGCAGCGCTACCACTGCGCCACCGTGCCACTCGATATGTATTGTACATTTCGGAAAACATTGTGGCACTAATGCAACATTATTCATATAATTCATATTCATTCACATACCTTCATGCGGTTGTAGTCAGTGAGCGTCTTTGTTTTTTGTTTCCCCGATCTTGCATAGTCTCCACATTTTGATGCATGGTGGTGTTTCTTTTGTACTCCAGGAAATGCAGAGGAAAGAATAGTAAAGAGAGATCAGTTCCGCGCTATATGCTATCATCAAATTCAAATGTAAACAGTTCCCACACAGCCAAGGACCATCCTTCCTACATTTACAACATGTGTACCTGTTGCAGTGCACACACTTCTCTATGCTGTTATTCCTATTACATTGAAGGGGCACCTGACACTGAGTTTTCTTTCCTGGGGGAAGCGGAGGTCTTGGAACAGAAGCTTGTCAATGTTGCATCCTCTTTTTCTTTTTCCATCGCCTTTTCTTGTAAGAAGCAACAATGAAGTTCCTCTGCAAGGTGAGTCAAGAACACTCTTCTTTTCTCAGTGGACCCGTGCATGCCTTGCACAGTACATGTGTATTCATTGCCGCCAGGTGAAGCATGTTGTAGCATACAGCAACCAGCCACCCGCGTGGTCCTGCTCGCATTGAATAAGCTCACTCCTTCTGGTGCATGATGTCAATGCAGCACCAGGCAATAAAAGAAAGTGACAAATATATGTGACATTTTGAAGAAATCATTTTATGACTTTACTAGTACCAATCAGAAAACATTGTTGCATTAATGCAATAGTATTTGAATCCACTTTCTTGGATTTCTATTACAGCCAGAAATTTGTCATTGTGCACGCTGAAAAATGGTTGACTAGTATTTAGAACAACTCAATAAAATGTTATGATTTGCTATAATTTCATTTTAATTTCCATGCTCCCCATCTTTCTTAAAAAGGTCAATTGTCACCCTATTGTTTTCAAATATATGGTCAATGATTTACTCATTTTCTAGACAAGGGTTAGGTGCTGCTGGCGAGCTGCATGTTTTGCTTGTCTCTTGTCGTTGTGTTAAGAGCTGGGAGTACATCAAGCGTGTCTGCCAACAGCAATCCAACAACTGCTAGGTTAGATGTCTGTGGACTTGTTTTAAATGATGTCTCACTGTCTTGTCTCATGTGATGTTGTAAAAACAATACTTGTCCTTTATTTCCGGCCCCGGTCGTGGTTAAATCTCTTTCTCAGGACGTATAATGTTGCTTGAGTTGTCAAGGGAGGCATGAACGCATGCTAAGGAGGTGCCGTCGGATCATCTGTGGCGCTGCTATCAGTCTTCCATGCTATACTCCTCCCTCCCTCAATCGGACCTAGAGTCACTTAAAACAAAAAAGGCTTCAACCTGGCTGGGATGCTACAATACTTTCGAATTTTACTGCTTTCATATTCTTTACCTTTCTCTGCATGTGTATCACGCCATTTTTTGTTTGAGCCTTTCGAATTCCACTGCCTTCATAATCTCTTATCTGCCTTTTTTTCTCTCCTACGCTTTTGAGTCTCTTTTCTCCACACTGCTCTTTCTTCTTTGCTTAACGTATTGTCCTTATACGCTTTATATGTGCTGAGAGCACAGGATCTGTGTGTGCTACATGCCTTTACATGACTGAGTGTTTCATGCTCTTATTTGATATTGTTTGCGTCTCGTGGGTCTTTTAATTGTCTTCAGAGAACTTCCGAGAAGATCACGTCTCGTCGACCTGCTTTTCCTTTCCAGGATTTTTTTTTTATAATAGAGAGACATGCTACCTTTCCAAAACGGCTTAATCTTAAGCATATATTATGAAGAACCAGTGCAAATGAACTGATAGAAGACTTATAGAAAGAAAAGGCCAAGGATAAGAGTTGGTAATGGACTGGAGGTGAAATGTGTGCACCCGCTATAATGTTTGATATTTAATACAAAGCACCTTCCAAGCTTGTGATGTATTTGTCCTCCCACTGGAACAAACAGTGGCCCCAGTACTTTCTAGATCATTGGTGACGGAACATCATTGTCAGAAGGCATGTGTGCCTCTATGAAATGCTCACTTTGAAAACATGCAGTATAATGTTTTAGACAGCATCTTCTGAATGTAAAACTAATTCAAATCAACAATAGGAGAATGCATGATATAACCAGATGAATCATTAATGGAAAAATTATTTTGTAAAAACGGCACAGGGTTACATCTGCCATGTCTTATAATCAATAATATGATTATGATTGAAGAGTTTTTAATTTTTGCAGACACAAATCTGTGCAGCAATCTGAGGAGATGGCTATAATTTGTTTTTCTCATCTACAGCATATGTGTAATGGGTTTTACTTACTGATGAGATTTACACTAAGAAAGCTAAAACAGTCTTGTGCTCTACTATTTCTTTGTGGTATGAATTTCCATTTTGCTTCAAAGTCTTGTCACATTCAAGGCAGAGTGAAAGGGCACAAATGTCATAACACGTTGTTGATACACATAATAACAACAATAATTTATTTCTTGTATAACCCCAAATCACACAAGGAATGCCTCAATGGGTTTTAACAGGCCCTGCTTTATGACAGCCCCCCAGCCTTCACTTCCTAAGTAGACAGAAAAAGAAGCACCTGGCATTCACATAGTTGGTACAGACGCAGAGCCTCATCAGTACAATGACCTTTGCTACTGGACTCAATCACAGTATATGTAGGTAATGACTTAAATGTTTTGAAACATAGTCTTGTCTGTTGTTGATAGTCATTCTTTTTTGCTTTGAACTGCACTGTATCCACCTTTTAATGTTTTTATTAGAATTTAAGGTGCAATGATTCATTAAAAGTATTTAATTTTCTGGGGCCTCACGTATAAAAGCTTGCTTAGATTCCATACTAAAATTTTGCTTACGTTCAAAAGGCAAAAACCACATACACACACACACACACAAAAGACAGATTTATAAAACTGTACAAACTTCACATGCACACCAAATTTCTTTATATATTTCAAATCAACTTAAAACTATGTGCTTGCTTATGTGTTTTAGCCACTCCCTGTTACATCCTTCCAGTAAACATCTATGACTTTAAAAGCCTCTTTTTTGAATATTGATAGTCAAGTCACCATATAAATTTAACCATCTTCCTGAGTATCATCTTTACAACAAACCATGAGAGAACAGAGGAAAGTAGACTTAAGTTAACTTGAGGTATTACTGAATTAAATGGAGATCACATTTCAGGTCCTTTTGTGGAAGTCATGAGTAAAAAAAAGTGGGAGTGAGAGTGGGAGCAAGTTACAGTGGAAAGAGCGAAAAAAAATATTGCCAAGTAAATTTCAATTTTGCACTACATACTGTACAAGTATCGTTGCATTCAATGTACATATCCAAACATCTTTGAATTGCCTTTGTGTTGCTGTCCTGAGGGACAGGGTCTGGGACATTTGGGCACTCATCTTGACCTATCTCTGGTGATAGAGACAGACCATGTTTCTTTGTTATGTTGTGCATTACTACAGAAGCCATCACAAAGTGACAAACCTTTCTGGGGCTGCGCAGTAGTGTGGTTGGCTACACAAGGAGTGAATTTTCAGGGATTGCGAAGATTTGTTTTGGCTCATGATGATGACTCACTTGTAAGCATATTTAGATGTCCTAGAGCTGTCCTCTTGGAATTTTGTGCTGACTTGGAGACTTTGTTACAGAGAACATCACATAGAAATCACAAAATCCCTGTTTATTTTACTGGGTTTAATGTCCATAGGGCATTTGACGACAGGCAAGTTTACATGTGAACTCGCTGACTGGTCAGGGATCTTGCAGTCATCGATGAGCCATGTCAAATTGCTGTAAGGCTGAACCAATTTTCACACCAACTTCATGTTTTACAAAATACCAAATTTTGCATAAGAAATGGCTCACACATGTGTTCTGAGTGTAAGTAAGTTTTACACATCAGCCCCCTGGGATGCTATGAGAAGACTGGGACTCTGTTGCTTAAATGTCTGCTTATTCTGTAATTTATGAACCTCAGTGCTCAACCTGTGCAACTGCGGTTTAGGCAAATAATGGGTCTGAATTGAGAACTGGATGTTACACAACTATAATTCAGGCAAAGCAATAGTGATAATGGTTAAGGGAGAGAAATTTAGTTTGGCTGAATCCATGAGAAATGTGGGTGTTAAATTCAGACAGTTTATACATATGAAAGATACTAAGAAATTAATATTGTGCTTTTATTTTTAGTAGAACTGACTACTGCAACATGCTATTCAAAGGCTATTCAGACTATTCTTTATGCAGGCTTAATTCAAAATGCTGCTGAAAAAAACCTTACCAGATCTAGAATGTATAATCACATAGTCCCTGTTCTTAAATCTTTAAACTGGCATCCAGTTAATCTTAAGGCTGATTTCAAAATCCTTCTTGTTAAATATAAAGCCTTAAATGGCCAATGTTCTGTTTACATATCTGAGCTTATTATTACTTAAAAACTACAGTTTGTAATTGTATCTCAACAACTGGAGGTTGTACCTATAGCCACTGCATCACAAAGCTTCTGAATGATCTACCTGCCTATATAAGTGATACCCCTCTGTGTCAGGTTTTAAATTCAGGCCAAAGACTGATTAGTTTAGTTTAGCATGTCCTGATTGGAGTATTACATTATGGAACATAAAAAGAATGATAAAGAAAAACGGTACAAAAAGAAGAATAGTACAAAAATATCTCTTTAAGCTGATGGTATGGTTGTGTTTATCACGGACTCAAATGTATCATTGCTGATCTTAATAACCATATTAAAAGCCGTTTTCAAGGTTCCTAGATTTAAAATTAATCTGGAAAAAAAGCGTGCTTTTTCCTGTAAACTTGTTAGCATGTAATGGCTGTAACCAGTATGGGGTTGCCATGGAGCCCCAAATCCCAGACCAATTAATGCCGAACGCAGTCATGTGTTCAAATAAAGGATTATTAATCCACCAAGCACCTTTTTACAATGAAGCAGAGCTAAAACCATACACTGAATCTTTGTTCTCTCCTTCCGCCTCCGGTTGAATGTTGCCCACTGCCTCCTGGTGGGCTCCTTTTATCTTAGACCCTGAACAGCTTCTGGTGACCCAGCATGACTTGTGGGAAGTATGTCCAGGTTGTTTGAGAATCACAGTAGTCCTCTCCCAACAGCACCCAGATAGGGCTGCACTTCCGGATTCCAGCTCCCAAGAACCCCTGTGGGTGTCCAAGCTGGGATGCCTCCAGCAGACCACTGCCACCTAACATATGGGGAATGGAACTACTCCTGGACTCCTGCTTCTTCTTGTCCATCCACTGGCAACTTTAATTTTCTCCCAAGGTCATTCCATCATCCAGCCAAGATGGCCATCTGTCCTCCGTGGCACTCACATGGTATAATTGAAGACTACGTCTTGATTGTTTCAGCACAGGCAGTTTGATGGAGAGCATTATACAAGATATTGTTAGACGATCAGCTTTTCACTTCTCTTTAAATGGTAAAGTTAATCTAATTAAAATGAATATCCTTCCAAATTTCTATTTATTGCTTCAGAGTATTCCTAAAATTATTAATAAATCATTTTTAAAAAGCTCAGCTGCATTAGCCTATAAGCATGTCTGTATAAAAGGCAAAAAGATCCATATTAAAAATCGAAAAAAAAAAGAGCAAAAGCAGAATGTGTAATTTGAGACAATGGAAAGAAGTAGAAAGTACTAAATATCCACCGGCAAGACTGGATCTGGAAAGAAAATCTTGTATGAAGTCCTATCTGTGTGCTCTTCTTTGTGCCCTGGTCATTAGTAATTATCTAAACTTTACTAGAAATTTAGACTGTGCTTCACTTACTCAAAATGTGAAACAAATATAGAAACCACTTTAAAGAAAAGACACGACTGTCTATTCCTCCATTACAGGATAACTTTACATTTGAGAACTGGGAAAGAGACCTCTCTATCAATATTTCAGGCAAGAACTGTAATTCGATAATACACAACATTCATTTTTAATCAAGTTGTGCAAAACACACTGTGATTCAGCTGAAAATTGTACAATGGGTACACCTCTCCAAATGAAAAAAATAAAAAATGTGTCAGGGATTAGTCCCTAATTGTGAACAATACCTGGTAGCTTTGGCCTCTCTCAGCCATGTTTTGTGACTGTCAAAAATTTAAAATCTTCTGGGAAAAGATTATTTCTTATGTATTTGATGGTGTAGAATTTCTGATCACTTCAACTCCTCTTATGTCAGTGTTTTAATTTATATTAGACATGTTTAGATTATCTGGAAATAAACTGATAAACTGACCATTATTGCCAATACTACGTAGTTAGCATGCCGATTAATGTAGTGCAATTGGACCTGCATAACTCATTAGGAAATTGATCCATATAAATAAAATAAGTTGTTTTTCTGTTTGTTTGTAAATCACACAAAACCAACTAAGCCAATTTTCTTACAAATTTAAATGTGTATTTCCATTGATCCAACTTAAAATAATATGCATATTAGGGATTGGGGTTGCAATGTAGGAGGGCAAGCCAGTGCCGATGTGGGCACTTCAGTTCCCATCACTTAGAAGGAATGTGCTGGGGCTGATGAGAGAACATAGTTATCTGCATGTACAAAGTTTTGTTCCGTCCAAAGAAGGATCTCATGGAAGACCACAGATATAGTGTTTTGTTCTCAACTAATTTGGGTACCAATTTTGTTGTCTTGGTAGATTACATATTTTGCTTAAGAATACTGTATATAATTTTGACTCATTGTGGGTTGCATTGAGCCTTTTTGAATTTCCAAAAGACAGCTTTTTGTTCATTTATTTTTATTTAGACCCTTCTCTAAGAAATATACAGGTCCAAATTGTTGCTAAACCTTTAAGAAGAAATGTTCCATTCTTTTAACTCCTCCAAAAACTTTTGAAACTCTAAAACAAATTTTTAGTGAGTTTCACGGCTGCAAGAATGCATGCAAAATAATGTTAAGTGTTTCCTTTGCAAAAGTGTATGCAAAAGAAAATTTAGCTGTTTCCCTCTCTAGCACCTTTTTTTGTGATTTTATATTACAAGCAGATTTAGAAAATGGATGGATATCTATAATAATAAAAGGCAAAGCCCTCACTGACTGATTCACTCACTGACTCACTCATCACTAATTCTCCAACTTCCCGTGTAGGTGGAAGGCTGAAATTTGGCAGGCTCATTCCTTACAGCTTACTTACAAAAGTTAGGCAGGTTTCATTTCGAAATTCAAAGCGTAATGGTCATAACTGGAACATATTTTTTGTCCATACACTGTAATGGAGGAGGCGGAGTCACGTATCGCGTCATCACGCCTCCTACGTAATCACGTGAACTAAAAACAAGGAAGACATTTACAGCACGAGTCACACGCGGGAACGAAGGTAAATTACGTTAATTTTTGACTGTCTTTTAATACTGTGTGAGCATACATATTAACACATGTGCAATTAAATGTGTGCATTTACGGGGTGATTTCTCAGGCTTAAAAGCTCACCTTTTATCAAACGCGGGAAGAAAGGTAACTGACGTTGTTCACTGTCTTTTAATACTGTGTAACCATACATATTAACACATGTCCAATTAAACGTGTGCATTTACGGGGTGATTTCTCAGGCTTAAAAGCTCGCCTTTTACTAAAAAGCTAAATGCAAAACTATTTTCAATCAGTTTATTGAAACGCTCCCGTTAAGGATTGCAATAACATATTCGCGAGATAAAACAACGAAGTAGGGGGAAATGGAGGAACAGCCGCAAACAGCGAAGAGCAAAAAATTAATTAAACAATTGAGAACGGAGCGAGTTAAGCATACAAGCATGTTCATAAGGGAAACAAAGCACGGTGTAAAACGTAACTTTAAATTAAGTTTATAGAAACGCTCCCGCTGCGGATTGCAATAACATATTCGCGAGATAAAAGTTTAATGAGAAGACACGAGGTATAAACGAAGCACACGCCGTGGCGCAACGTTAGGGGCAACAGTTTCAACCATTCTATGATCTGCTTCTCGCAACTGAAAGACGGCACATTGCGGATGTTAGCCGACTTGCTGACCGCAACGTTAGGGGCTTCAACTATGCCGCTGACGCAACATGTCAGTGCCAACACTTTGCAGACTGTACTTAAAAGACACGCCCTCCTCACTGGACAGTTAAAAACACCAATCAAACTAACGATGACATCAAGTATTACCCAATCAAAAGTAGGAAAGGAGACATCTTCATAAAATGCGTGTGGGATGATTTGCATGAGACGCTGCTTTAAAAAAAAAATGATAAAAAAAATACGGGATAAATCCCGTCCAGTATTGATTCAAAACGGGACGCGCAATTTCATTCTCAAACGCGGCACGATTCCGTATTTTAAAGGACGGGTGGCAACCCTACAGTGCCAGGTAACCACCCATACAATCACATTGTGATTCAGACTAGGAATGCAATGAATGTAATTACCCCGATCTACATACAAGGCGAAAGTCTTGCAACATTCAAAGATGATGGTTTGGGATAATTAGTACTTATTAAGTACAACATTGAACATAAAAGAGCTTATGAAGCCTTGAACCGAAAAAAGCAACATCTCAGAGATCGTAAAAAAAAAAAAGGAGGTAATGTCGTTTTACTCGCTGTACATTTTACTCAAACATTACCAGTTATTCCACGAGGGAGACCAGCAGATGAACTCAATGCGTCTTTAAAATCCATGCTTCTCCCACGGTCGGTTATATGTCGCGTGTTCTCGGGTAGGTACACCAAAAAATGTATACATTTAAGCATGTAATGGGCAAAGAAAAAATGAGGTATACCCGAAGGCACTGCAGTAGTACTCAATGTAACTTTACTTCTTAAATGTTAATGTTTTACTGTTTAATAATTTATACGCTTCTTATATATTGTACAAATTCTTTTATGAAAATACCAGTGACAGCGCAATGCACGATAACATGGAGTGAATACACCATACGCATCTGCCCACGGCCGCCCTGGTGTGCGCAGATAGGAGTTGATTCTAAAATAAAATAAACATAAAAAGAGTAATACATTCATCATCCATAAAGCGGATAGCAGACGTGACGTATTATATGTGTACCACATTTCAAGTCAATACGTGAAACGGTTTGCAAGCTACATGTGATTTAAAATCCTGGACAGACCAACGAAAAGCCACGGTACCAAATTATTGAAGAACATTTTACTGTTTAATAATTTATATTTATATGAAATGTGCTTCTTATATATTACTTCATATTCTCATATGATAATGATGTTAATGTTGTTTATATTGATTTCTATGTTATTGTAAGTGCATCTATGTGTGTATATGTATGTATGTATGTATGTATATATATATATATATATATATATATATATATATATATATATATATATATATATATATATATATAAAAAATATATATATAAAAAATATATGTGTATATGTATATATAATATATCTGTATATGTGTGTATATGTGTGTGTATATGTGTATATGTATATATATATGACAGCAACACTCATAACAATGACAACACAATTACATTGACAATCATGTTACGTTATTTTTAAAATGTTTCCTTTACTTTTTCATTACCTCTTTAACACACTACTTCTCCACTGCGAAGCGCGGGTATTTTGCTAGTTATACATAAACATTGGAATGAGATTCAGGCTGTGGAACAAGGCCAGTGGCAGCCTGCTCCTTGTTGGTCTAATGTGCAGATAAGAATTTCATTGCAATGTGAACACATGACAATAACTCTAAAATTAACTAATGACACTATATTTTGTATCAAAGCAAAATCTTAGATTTTTTTAAAAAGCTAGTGCTATTGTACACCATTATATTTTTACTAAGTGCAATACAGATAAGCCATGATATAACAGAATGAAAAGCAATTTTCAAGCCCATGCTGAATTGCTGTTCAAAATATGTTAGATGAAGTACAATTAAGGAGAGCGTTGGTGACTTTACTGTTTATTGATAGTAAGCATTTTCTAAGTCCGTTTTATGAAGCAACAATTATAGTTTTAGACTTTGCTTAATACAGCATCATGATTTATTGTACTTTTAAATCAGTGTTGAACATGTTACCTTTGAATTATCTTTATAAAATTACAGAATATCACCCCTGCTGCTGTCCTCTTTAATAATAAGGCAATGTCAGTTAACCCCAATTCCCTAAAGGCTCTCCTTGATCAATGGATTTAGCTATTCAACAAGTCATCAAACATATTATTGTGGGATCAAACACCTAGTTGTGAAACCACACTAAACCAGGAAATATAAAGAAATAATGTTCATAGTTCCAAGAACCCAGGATGGAGTTATCACAATTATGATATCCAAAATATATATATATTGGTGGCTGGGGGGGGGTCCCAGCTGGGTCGCCCTGAAGGACCGGAAGAGGGCTTGCGCCTTCCCCAGACCACGTGGGGGCGACCGCCCTGGTACCTTTGGGGGCCACGGATACAGAGCTTCGAAGCTCAACCCTGTAGGGGCACATGGTCACAACCAGGGGGCGCCCCCTATGCCTTTGGAACCCTGGGGGGAAGAGGAGCAGGGACAGCCAGAGTGCTTCCGGGGATGCAGCCGGCACTTCCGGCACACTGGGGTGTGTCGGTGGAAGATTGCCGGAACACACCTGGAGCATATCCGGGGGAATATAAAAGGGGCCGCCTCCCTTCATATTGTAGCGAGAGTCAGGTGAGAAGAAGGACAGAGCTCAGGTGGAGAGGAGAAGAGGCAGCCTGAAGAGAAAGGCATTCGAGGTTGGCCTGGACTTTGGGGACTTTTGGTGCTGCAGCACTGGGTTGTGCTTGATTGTTATTTGTAAATATTGTAAATAAAGGTGTGTTGGGTGACTAAACAATGTCCGTCTGTCTGTGTCCGGGCCAGGTTCCACAATATATATATATATATATATATATATATATATATATATATAATAAATTCCCAGCTCATGGAAGCAGAGAGATTAATAGTTATCAGAGAAGCAGCATGGATGACAGATGGTACACAAGTATTTCAGCCATCAATGACAAAAACGTCAACATTAAAAAAAGCATAAATATTTGCTTTCTTACCTTCACTTATCCAAAAATACAGAAAAAAATATCAAATTTTCTTTGCATGGAAATGTGCAGAGCTTCCTTATATTTTGGCCAGATTTCATCAGTATTATTCTAAAGTACATCTATTGGCCTCCTGTCAGTGTCTCTGCTAAACATCTGTTGTTTTAATTGGTATAAGGTTGTGTATCACATAGGGTCTCTTTCTATTACTAATTGTCTCTTTGTTTTGGGTTAGGGTAGGAGTGGAGTATTAATTTTGTTTAAATTGTGGATTACAATTGTTTCTGTAATCAATGGGATTTAGTGTGTTTCTGATTAAACAGACTTTTAGACTTCTTAAGTTGTTTCACAAAAACATAGATTGGATATTACAACATTTATTTTCTAATGCATATTTTTGGAGCTTCTATTTTGCTTCTCTTCTTGGTATCCAGCTGTGGCACTTGGGGCCACTGCTCTGTTTTCAAGATGTTTTCTTACCCATGGGAAAGATAGCAGAGATGCTGGGTGGCTTAGAATTCAATGATGAAAGGATTTTTCGTCTTATTAGACTGTCCTTCAGAAACTCATGTAATACTGTAGAATGTACAGGAGGGATGCACAGCCAGTTGGCTGGTTTACAGAACTGTGACGGTGTCTGACTGTGAATATGACTTTGTGTTATCACAAACTGTGAACCCCCAAGAGTTTTATTTTCTCCAGGGACCTGAGTAAAATTTTTATTTTCTTCTCCTTTGTTGTCAACTGGCTGTATCTCAACAGTAATATTAATAGACACTAAATATTAGGCACACATATTAATAAAACACTTATGTTTACCTGCTAATTACATTAATAATAATGTAATAATGTTTTGAGATCAAAATCTATATAAAAAACATAAAGAATGAGAAGTCTCAAACAAAATAATGAAACAAACACCATTTTTGCAAATTATTAAGAAGAAAGCCAACCTCCACCAACTCTATTAGTCTAACTAATATTTAAAATTACCCTCTAGAACTTACTTGAACTGCTTTCTAAATAAAAACGTGTAATTTTCATTAATTACTAATGCTTGTATTAGTGCACTTTCTGATGCTGTCTAGAAGACAGGTTGTTGATGGCATAACAAAGCTCTGATTGCAGATTACCATCAGTGAGACGTGTCTGAATTCGGCAACATTGCAGAGAGAGATTGCAGACTTATAATGGGGGTTGCCTGTGTCTGCACATACAAAGAGTGTGAGCAAACTGAATGGTGGTATTCATCCTGCTAACACTTATTTTGCATGCAGCTCCCGTCATCTTTTAATTTTCTGACTTTGGGGTTTAGAATGTATTGTTTGCATTCCCTGGTCATGGTGTGTAAAAAAAAAAAAGTTCACAATTAAAGGCATTCAGGAGGCATCAAAATTTTCTAATAAACTGATTTGACAGACACACAAAATTACAGAAGGATCACAAGCCTTTATATATAATGTGGTGTTAACCATCCGCTAAAAATAAAGATGTGGATAAATGCAAATGATGTATGATTGTGTGTCAGTAACATCTGAGACCTTCTCCAGGCCGCACATTCAGATAAGATGAGCCAAAGGTGGAATTTCACAGTTTAGCAAATTCTGTTCAGTTTTCAGAGTGTATGATGTATGCCAGAACTACTGTAGTGGCAAATACTCTTCAGCTTCTCGCTGTAGTAGCTACTTTGGGAATTGATATTTGGAGAAACAGATTATAAATATTGCTAACTTCTGTGATATTTTGAAAATATAATTTATATTCAAAGCATTTCTCATTGTTAAGAGATGCCTTGTTTTCCAAAGAAAGCTCCTGGGTGCCACCTTTGATGTATAGACCATGCTTTGTGCTGCCCTACTCTGAAGCATACACTAAGCTCACAAGAGGTAGAACCATAATATTCTCAGTTTAAATAAAACTACTGTATGACACAGAAAATATGATTAACTCCAAATTCAGAAATGATTTATCTACAAAGACATGTCTCATCAAGTCTTACCATTTAAAATCAAGACCCGTTATTTCAACATTGCTTTCTTTTGTAAATGCTGCAGTTGTGGTTATGCATTATGTTTGCTTTAACACTAGAATTACCAAAGCCTACGAAAAAACTCGTAAATCTGGCCCACCTTAAATCCCTTCGCACCTCTCCGTCAGCGTATTTTGTCTTGTAAATGTGCCAATCAAGATAAGCAGCAAGCAGCCTACTATTCCATCCCCCCACTGCCGCAGAACAGGCACAAAGTTCTCCCAGCTCATGCCTTGATTATCTGGGAGTGAAGTGCTGGAGTTTTAGAGTGGAAATAGATCGTTATTTGGAACACATGCATCTCATGTGTGTTCCGTTTCTACAATAATCTGTGTAAACATATCGTTAAAACAGAAACATTTTTCATATTTTAGTAATAAATGACAAAATGTAGATATAAACTATGTAATATGTGAAGCCTGAAGTCCAAAGATCAAATAAACACTTTCACAAAAGGTTCAAGGATAATGCAACAGGTGCAGTGGTAAGAATTGCTGGCTTGTCATCAAGAGTCCCCCTGTTCCATCCTCACTGCCTCGTATATTTACCGTTTTGAGTAGTGAGCTGCTCTTATTTTAACATTATGCAATAAAAACGTACATTTGACATGCATCTGTAACAGCTGGTGTAAATTTATAGTACTTTTAAAAGTTAACTTTTTTTTTCACTTTTATTCTCTCAGTCATGATCACGATACATACTACCCCCACCACCACTGGGATCTGATGCTGTTAGTTTTTATTTGAAACTGGGAATAACTGTAGATGTGAGTGGTGTTTTGAGACAATCAAACTGGAAATTCGTTCATCTGGATGGATAAAAACTGACACACAAACTCTGGCGAATCTGCCTTCTTCCTATCTCATTGTCACTTTTTTTTATTCAATTTTGTTGAGTGTTCCTGCTCACGCTGAATTAGTATGCGCCTTATGGTCCGTGATGTCAAAGCCGCACTGACAAAAAACAGAGACATAGGTATATATGATATTTGGAATTATTCATTTTATGACCTGTATAGTACATTTCGGAAAACATTGTGGCACGGATGCAACATTATTCCTATTATTCATATTCATTTGCATGCCTTCTTGTGGTTATAATCAGTGACCGCATGTTTTTTTTTTTCCCGATCTAGCCCAGTCTCAACATTTTGGTGCATGGTGGTGTTTCTTTTGTTCTCCAGGACATGCAGAGGCAACAATAGTACAGAAAGATCAGTTCTGCGCTATACGCAATCATCAAATTCAAATGTTAACAGTTCCCACACACCCAAGGACCATCCTTCATACATTTACGACATTTGTACTTGTTGCAATGTACACACTTCTCTCTATGCTGTCGTTCCAATTACTGATACTGACTGAGTTTGCTTTCCTGGGGGAAGCGGCTGTCTTGAAACAGAAGCTTGTCGATGTTGCATCCTCCTTTTCTTTTTCCATTTCCTTTTCTTGTAAGAAGCGATGACTAAGTTTCTCTGCAATGTGAACCATTAACACTCTTATTTTCTCAGTGGACCCTTGTACATGCCTTGCACAGTACATGTGCGTTGATCACCACCAGGTCAAGCTTGTTATAGCGCAAACAACCAGCCACCAATGTGCAAATTCTCGCACTGAATAAACTCACGCCTTCTGGTGCATGATGTCAATGCAGCACTAGGAACAAAAAGAAAGAAACAAATATATGTGACATTTTGAAGAAATAATTTTATGACCTGAATAGTACCAATCAGAAAACATCTTTGCACTAATGCAATATTATTTGAAAATGAACAGCGTCAGATCGGGTGTGAATTTATGCTGGCGTTGTTATTTAGGGTCAGATCAGGAGGGTAGAGAAATCATGAACGTGACTGAGAGAATAAAAGTGAAAAAAGCTAACTTTTTCAAGTACCATAAATTTACACCCAATGTCCCATATATTTGTCTCTTTCTTTTTGTGCCTGGTGATGCGTTGACATCATGCACCAGAAGGCGTAAGCTTATTCAGTGTGAGCAGGAACACACGCAGGTGGCTGGTTGCTTGTGCTATAACAAGCTTGACCCGGCAGCAATCAAAGCACATGTACTGTACAAGGCATGTACGGGGCCCACTGAGAAAAGAAGAGTGTTCATGGTTCACCTTGCAGAGGAGCTTCGTCTTCGCTTCTTACAAGAAATGGTGATGGAAAAAGAAAAGGAGTATGCAACATTGGCAAGCTTCTGTTCCAAGACAGACGCGTCCCCCAGAAAAGCAAACTCAGTCAGTGTCAGTAATAGGAATGACAGCATAGAGACAAGTGTGTACATTGCAACAGGTACACATGTTGTAAAAGTAGGAAGGACGGTCCTTGGGTGTGTGGGAACTGTTAACATTTGAATCTGATGATTGCATATAGCGCGGAACTGACCTCTCTGTACTATTCTTTCCTCTGCATGTCCTGAAGTAAAAAAGAAACACCACCACGCATCAAAATGTGGAGACTGGGCAAGATCGAAAAAAAAAAAATGCGGTCACTGATTACAACCGCAAGAAGGCGTGCAAATGAATATGAAAAATATGAACAATGTTTTCCGAAATGTACTATACAGGTCATAAAATGAATAATTCCAAATATCATATATACCTATGTCTCTGTTTTTTGTCAGTGTGGCTTTGACATCACGGACCATAATGCGCATACTAATTCAGCGTAAGCAGGAGCACTCAATAAAATTAAATTAAAAAAATCAACTGACAATGAGATAGAAAGAAGGCAGATTCACCAGTGTTTGTGTGTCAGCTTTTATCCATCCTGATCATAGAATTTCCAGTTCGATTGTCTCAAAACACCACTTACATCTACAGTTATTCCCAGTTTCAAATAAAAACTAACAGTGTCAGATCCCTTGGAGTATGTATCATGATTGTGACTGAGAGAATAAAAGTGAAAAAAAAGCTAACTTTTACAAGTACTATAAATTTATACCAGCTGTTACAGATGCAAATCAAATGTATGTTTTTAATGTATAATATTAAAAATAAGAGCAGCTAACTATTCAAAATGGTAAATGTACAAGGCAGTCAGGATCGAACCAGGGGACTCTTGATTACAAGTCAGTAATTCTTACCACTGCGCCACGGAAGCTATTGTATTACCCTTGAACCTTTTGTGAAAGTGTTTATTTGATCTTTGGACTTCAGGCTTCACACATTACATAGTTTATATCTACATTTTGTCATTTATTACTAAGATATGAAAAGCGTTTCTGTTTTAACAATGTGTTTACACAGATTTTTGTAGAAATGAAACACACATGAGTTGCATGTGTTCCAAATAACGATCTGTTATTTCCACTCTAAAACTCCTGCCCTTCACTCCCAGATAATCAAGGCATGAGCTGGGAGAACTTTGTGCCCGTTCTGCAGCAGTGGGGGGGATGGAATAGTAGGCTGCTTGCTGCTTGTCTTGATCAGAACATTTACATGACAAAAGACGCTGACGGAGAGGTGCGAAGAGATTTAAAGTGGGCCGGATTTATGAGTTTTTTCGTAAGGCTTTGGTAATTCTAGTGTTAAGCATTGAGGTTATCCGTACAAACTAATTTATATTCTTGGGATAGGTTACAGTCTCTAATGTTCCTGGATTGGATTA
This sequence comes from Erpetoichthys calabaricus, assembly GCF_900747795.2. Classification (NCBI taxonomy): domain Eukaryota; kingdom Metazoa; phylum Chordata; class Cladistia; order Polypteriformes; family Polypteridae; genus Erpetoichthys; species Erpetoichthys calabaricus. Next base: position 136,210,470 of record NC_041396.2, on the reverse strand, counting down.
AGTATTCCTGGATATTTTAAAGTATGATTGTCTTTATTTTTAAAGAAATAAGGAAAAAATAATTAAGGGATTATGAACTAGCATATACAGCAAAAGTTACTGTACATCTCACTTTTGTATTATCGAAGTAATCCTTCTTTACTCAAAAGATTTAGAGGTAGGCTAAAGAGAAATGTACAGTATTGGCAATGGCATATTGTTTATTGTGTAAAACATTTTACCAGGCATTTAAAAATGACTTGCAATCATTTTAATATCAGTTGTAAGATAACTCAACTTTATGGCTATTCCTTCTAATGGAGCTTTTACAGCATTACAAGTAATTGATTATAGTGAGATGCCACAATTTAATAAATGATTAATCTGTTATTTTAATATGCAAAGGTTTTCTTATTGAAATATGTTAAAGTCATAAAATGTCAGCCAAGAATTTGATCTTATTCAATAACAAGAAAAGGCTAGAATATTTTCAATTATTAAGACAGCAAAATAATGGAATGGAATGGTGAATTTTCAGTCCAGAATTCCTTGTGGAGCGTTGTTGTGGCTTCCATAGGATCTGGACAGATAAGACAAGATATTTTATTTTTAAAGTTGAATATACAGCCTAAAGACTGAATGGCAGTTATTCTGAAGTATTCAAACAAATATAAAGAAAATTATGAACCTTGGACTCTCACTGCTAAAACAAAAATTTCCAGGACATGCAACTGCACGCAGATGAGTTATCATCAATATTCATACATCCCATGAGTTTGAAAATATTGCACACTTTAGTTCAGGCAAAGCAGCATCTAACACAGAGTTAATGGCAGACATTATATTTCCTCCAGACCTTATAAAGGGATCTAAAGGTTTTCTCACTCTAAGAATAAGTATTGTAATTACCATAAAAAATACTGAAGTATGATATTAATGTCATGACCACAGGGTGCTGATAATATACTCATTTCCTTTTGGTTAGTCATTCTTAATTATGGAATGTGAACAATAGTTGCTGGTTTTAATTTCAGGTATTGTCAAAATCAGTTGATACCTAATGCCTGTGTAGGAGTCTTCCACTTAATCGTTTTCAGTGATCAGTCCATTCACAGCCCTTGAGATCTGAGGGGCTTCAATTTGAAGATTTTAAAGCTGTTGTTGGGTATGTTGGGTGGCATTTTGATCTAGATGTTGTTTATCAATTCCACAGTCATGCACCAGTGATCAAATTTAATTGCCACTCTAGTCTTCAAAATGAAACCGTTTGTCCCTGACCTTGCAGCGATGCATAACCAGGAGCAACATCCCTATCTCTATCAATAAATCAGTCAATCAGGACATCCTTTAAAAGAATCTTATAAAGGTAATACTTTCCAAAAATGCTTTACAAAGCAATTAAGACAACAGATTAGAAGCCTTTTAGCGTAAATACATAATTCCAGATATACTGTATATAATAAAATTAACAGGAAATCTCATAAAAGATGCAACTTACTTACAGAAGCAGTGTAAAATGAATCTGAATCTCAGACTCAATTGTTGCAATGCTGCTGATTGGTAAGTGAAAAGTTAAATAAAGGTTAGTTTTTATACAGTTTTTTTATATTTAACTTTTTTAAAATATTTTATTTTATATTTTCTGGGAAAATTATGGCATTTATCTTATTATAAGACACCTGAAACCAATATACAAAATTGTTTTAAAAGTCTTTCACTAATGGTATATTCAATACTAGATAGATAGATAGATAGATAGATAGATAGATAGATAGATAGATAGATAGATAGATAGATAGATAGATAGATAGATAGATAGATAGATAGATAGATAGATAGATAGATAGATAGATAGATAGATAGATAGACTACTCATCCTTATTATAAATGGTGTTGATTCTTTTTAGAAAAATACTCCTAGTTCAAAGTGATATGTGGGTTACTTTATTTTATACAACATGCATTACTTTATACATTATTACTTAACTGTATGTAGTATTTAATAAAGTTTGGCATATTTAGGTGTTCATAATATCTCATATCTGTTGCTGTGCCTAAGCGGCCATATGGAAGTTTAATGGAAAAGAGGTGAAAGCACACAGCAACAGAAGGCAGCAGGAACATGCTATACTAGTGAGACAGACATGTAAGTATGCCACATGTTAGCCTTTTAATTTGTGGAAATATTCATAAATAATACACTGGTAGAAGCAGAAAATCATCTGCCCTTGAGATGCTAATATACAGTACTGTTAGAACATCAATCAGAACTATTTTTAACAAGCATAAACAGAGTCATCTCCCCTTCTGACTTGGGAAAGCAGGTTGATTGAGAGCACTTTTACAGCATTTCAACAATTGGAAAGCAATGACAAACAGTGAACCAGGTTTCAGTCTATTAGTCTGTAGTTAAAGTTTATGTCAAATTTACAAATCACTTACTCTATAAGGGTTAATTATGGTTACTGCTGCAGTGTAAGAATATTCACCCAGTTTTCAGCTTTAGACTTAGTCCACTAAAAGTCATGCTAATACTCCATGTCAACTTGAAATGAGATTCCCGCTAGTTTTCCTTACTGTCAACATTAGTTCACAACCATTGGGCAAATTTTTTCTGCTATAATCGGAAACTGAGCAGTGGCTGAAGGCGATGGTTATGTTATTTATATATATATATATTTTTTTATTTACATGCCTCCTATCATGAAAGATTATCATTCATTTACAGTAATTATACTTTGAGATACGGATGTAAAAATACAAATAATTCAGTAAACCTTTTGTATAAAGAATCAGTAACATGTAAATATCCATCCATCCATTATTCAACCCGCTACAGTATATCCTAACTACAGGGTCATGGAGGTCTGCTGGAGCCTATCCCAGCCAACACAGGGTGCAAGGCAGGAAATAAACCCTGGGCAGGGCGCCAGCCAACTGCAGGGCACACACACACCCATACAAACAATAGGGACAATTTAGGATCGCCAATGCACCTAACCTGCATGTCTTTGGACTGTGGAAGGAAACCGGAGCACCCGGACGAAACCCATGGAGACATGGGGAGAACATGCAAACTCTACGCAGGGTTTGTTTCCTGCCTTGCGCCCTGTGTTGGCTGGGATTGACTCCTAACTTCGAGGCAGCAGCGCTACCACTGCGCCACTGTGCCACCCTAACATGTAAATATTTATATGGAAATGTTAACTTAGTATCACATTGCAGCAACTCAAAATTGATTTAATTTTGATCTTATTTTTGCCATATTCTACAGAGCACTGAAAGGTCAAAAAAACCACACTGTGCCTCTAGAATATCTGCTAGCATGACTGAAATGCTCAGCAAATGTATTCCATGTTTTATGCTTACGTAGGTGATTGGTACAACGTACTTAGATATAGGGAGATGGGGATTTCAAGAATGCAGCACGTGTTTGCTTGTTTTCCACTGAGATGCATTTTTTTCCACTCTTGCCCTCTCATTGTGTACTCTTCCTGTCTTGCTCTCATTCTCTTGGTGTTATAAAGTAGCTTCTGTTTTTTCTTTTATCAATTTCAATTCAACTTGTGAGGGGGTTGAACTTTATTCAACTTCAAGGCCTAATTACACAACACCAGAGTAAAGCAGTTATTACTTAACTTGCTTGTGTACCCATGCTTCTTATATCAAATGGCAAGAGGTAGGTGACCTATCTAATGATGGAATACACTTACAGATGTTGATCATTCCTTTGCTGATGAATTCTGCATACAGCAGTGACACTGGTCACATTAAGTCAGGAGAATTTTGGAAATGTGGATTCAAATTACTCAATTACTTAAAAAGAAAAAAAAATGTATCAAAGGTATTAAAGCAAGGCATAAAGCACTCATTGGCTCCTGGATGCTTACATATGGAACGATGAACTCTAGTAGGAATATGGAGAGGGAACACTTTAAAAGCACAAATCAGTTCAGTGCAATGTTTTAAAAAGTAACATTTTCCTTTTACAAAACTAAAATTTTAAACAACATAACGCTCTACTTACTGATAAGCAGAAAAAGCAGCCCAGCTGCAAGTAACACCATCAATACTTAAAATGGTTAAAGCAGCAAGTACTTACTGAAATCAACAGCTGCAATATATAATGATACACATGTACACACAATGTAGCGATCTTAATCCAAGTTCTGACACTTATTTTCTTATTGTGGTCATACTACACACTCTAGTATCTCAGGCTTACTAAAATACGTGTTCTCTTTAATTTGTTTGTTCACTGCTTGACAGTAACGGAACTGTTGCTTCTATTACGGTATTTGTGAGTTCTGATTTTGTATCCTTGGAATGTGCAAAATGAGGATAACTGGTGAAGAAATCCAAAACCGGTTTTACCTTTGACAGCTGGAGGTAGCAGAGTTAAAGATGTTAAGATTTGTACTGGGTTATAGAATTAGAAACGAATACATTAGAGGGTCAGCTCAAGTTGGACGGTTGGGAGACAAAGTCAGAGAGGCGAGATTGCGTTAGTTTGGACATGTGCAGAGGACAGATGGTAAGTATATTGGGAGAAGGATGCTAAGGATAGAGCTGCCAGGGAAGAGGAAAAGAAGAAGGCCTAAGAGAAGGTTTATGGATGTGGTGAGAGAGGACATGCAGGTGATGGGTGTAACAGAACAAGATACAGAGGACAGAAAATATGGAAGAAGATGATCCGCTGTGACAACCCATAATGATAGCAGCCAGAAGAAGAAGAAAAAGAAGTCAGTGGACATTTTTTTAAATAACAAATCATTTCATTCAGTTGTGCAACTTTGATGTAATTGACCAGCAAGTTTGTCAAGGAGCCTGTTTTGAAATCTTTCTTTGCAAGCTGCAAAATAATCGCGGGTGTGGGGTAGAAGGGGAAGGGGTGTTTTTTAACCTCAAATCAGATAAATGTTTAAACACTTTCTATTCACATCCCTACTTTGGGACATTTTCATGGCAATTATCTACGTTACTAAAAGAAAAAGTGTCTGTCTGTGTGTCCATCTGTTTGCTATGTCTCTGTCATTCCAATAGATGATGCATCATAAACATTAGTACTACTTTTATGGATCTCATACCAAATGCCATGTAAAAGAGAAATATGCATTGAATCCCAACAGAAGGCTCATCACAAACATTGCATTACAAAATACATTCTAATAGATAGTGTACTACAAAAATTAATTCAGTGGTCTCCATTAATTACTTAAATTTCAACCAGTCTTAGGCAGGTAGCTCAAAAAGTACCATTTAGTCTTGAGTTTTTCTTAACTACAGGTAGACGCTACTTCACTATTCTCACAGAAAACTGATTGAAATGAACTCTTTAGTAGCAGAAGGGTTCAATTGTGCCATTATGCCTATATAACTGAATGCGTTGAACTATAAGAGACAGGAGCTTGGCTTCTCATTACCAGCTCACTCGGAATGTCACCTCACCTGGCAGTGCTCCATTTGTGAAAAATATGTAAATAATTATACCATGCACTTACAACCTATAAACCAACTTTGACATAATTTTAGTTTAAATAAATTGATAAAGGTATTTTTGAGAAAGCATATTTAGTTTATTTATATTTGGGGAAAAAAATTAAATAGCATGACATAAAGCTGACAGTGGATTAGAGTTGGATGGGCAGTGACACCGAGTTCCTAATTCTTGCAGCATTTCCCCTCAGTCTTTTCATTTTTGGTCAAATGATTGGATTAATGTACCCTCTCATGGCTGTCACTTACTTAATTTCCCCTTTATCCTCCTGTGTGTGTATAGTTGTATTTGGATGAATTAAATAAAATTTGGAAATGTGGGTAACAAATTACTGCATAGTACATCATACATGTCTGTATCATACAACTATGTCAAGTGTTCAAATGTGTATAAAAAGTTATGATATTGTATCTTTCACAACACTGAATTATTAATATTCATTTTAAGAGGTTTGACAATTTTCTTTATAAATGGAGTTAAGTCATATAATCATATATATATAATATATATATAATCATATAGTCATATAAAACAACTCAGATCTTATAACTTTTTAAATTTGCTAAAACTATATGTCATCAGCTTCTTCCTAGGTGAATTATGCCATAATGTTGTATCTGTGCCTCATAAATACTGTGTTACATAACATTTAAAAATAACAAAATAACATTATAAAATAAAAACTATTTCAAACACACTCCAATCCAATTTATATCTGTTGGGACCAGAGATTATTCTTGCAGAACTGGGTTTAAGGCAGAACTGAGCCTTTGCAGGACCAGGTTATAAAATATTAATGAGAGAAATCATTCATTTAGGTCTTAGGTAAAGATGAAAATAGTGTTAACCTATTCTGTGATAATATAATGTATACACAGTACATTTATGAAACAGTACAGAGTGCTTTATTGCTTTAATTCTTTTGTATAATTTAGCACCATAGCTCTAAGCAATTAGTTTAATCCTGCTTTAGATTTTGGGGGCAATTCAAAAATAAGAGTAGTTCTCCACTGGCTTTTTCATATCTAGAAACCATTGCTATATTTTAAAATTGTATTATGACAATTTCTAGTCTGTAATTTTATCAAGCCCTTTTCCTCTAATACTTAACACTCTTAAGTATCTGGCAAAGGAATGGAAATAAAATTGATTCCTAGTACCAATATGCTACTAGGGTACTAATGGGTCATAATTCCCATGTTAAAATAAACAGATAGATAGATAGATAGATAGATAGATAGATAGATAGATAGATAGATAGATAGATAGATAGATAGATAGATAGATAGATAGATGGATGGATGGATGGATGGATGGATGGATGGATGGATGGATGGATAGATAGATAGATAGATAGATAGATAGATAGATAGATAGATAGATAGATAGATAGATAGATAAAATGCCAGAAACACGCTCTACCTTAAACTCTAGTTCATTATGATCAACAGCTGGTGCTCATTTATTAATGTCAATAATCGAGACATCTGACAGCACTGTGTAATGTTAAACAATCTGTTCAACAAAATTACCAGGGGATTACAGTAAATAGCGCTTCAAGAATCACACTACTTGTAACTTCTTCTGTGAGGATGGTTATATTTAACATATTATTCTCCAACCCAGATTCAACTTTATGAATGGTGGGAGCCTATCCTATCAGCAGAACTGAGTGCAAGGCAGCAAACAGCCCAGGACAGACTACACAGTCTACTCACAATGGACCAACTTGAAATTGACATTTAAACACATTCACACAGTTTTCTGTCTATGTGCATATCAAGAGGACACTGTATGTATGAGACAGTAGCACCAACCATCATATTTCATTTGGGTATGAAGAAGATACCATTCTATTTGCTAACTGCATATAACACCTTGATCTGGCAGTGAAAAAAAAAAATACTTCTAATTACACCATACATTTAGAATTGTGGACGGCACGGTGGCGCAGTGGTAGCACTGCTGCCTCGCAGTTAGGAGAACCGGGTTCGCTTCCCAGGTCCTCCCTGCGTGGAGTTTGCATGTTCTCCCCGTGTCTGCGTGGGTTTCCTCCGGGTACTCCGGTTTCCTCTCACAGTCCAAAGACATGCAGGTTAGGTGGATTGGCGATTCTAAATTGGCCCGTGGGTGTGTTTGTGTGTGTCCTGCGGTGGGTTGGCACCCTGCCCGGGATTAGTTCCTGCCTTGTGCTCTGTGTTTGCTGGGATTAGCTCCAGCGGACCCCCGTGACCCTGTGTTCGGATTCAGCGGGTTGGAAAATGGCTGGATGGATGGATTCTGAATTGTGTCGTGTATGCATGTCTGAGGATCACTTTTCCAACTCTGATCAGGTATGCAATACTATCTCGGGGTAAGAGCAGTCCCCAACTCTTCTTTGCAGCTCAAAGAAAACAGCCTAGGAATCAGAGTGACCATGCCCCCATCACTCCCACAAGCCATGGGCCTAAGTCCAAAGTATATTAAAGAGCCAATCCCCAGAAGGTAGCTTCTCACTATATGTCCTGAACTCAGAGCAGGATGAAGCTTTCAGCTAGACACAAAAGCATCTGAATTCTTTTTTGTGTTATAGCACCCCTGTGGGCCTGTTTATTTCTGTTCCTTTTTACTTCATATTTCACCAAAGAAAATTAAACAGGGTGGTCTGGTTAGCACCCCAACTGCTTTTGGAACTCTACATGTCATTCTGTTTCACAATTGAAAATTTACACCTAAAACAGTTGTCCACGACATTTTAAGCTTGGTGATGCAAAAACAGAAATCAAACAATGGTAGTATACTGAACAAGCACACAGCAAGACAATTCAATATTTTGAAAACATGTATAATGTTCAAAACACAATAGATAACTGTCATACATGTACAATGCACTCAGAAGGTATTTGTAGCAAGGTTATTTGTGCCGATGTAATTTGTGAAATTTATTTCACGGAGCCATGCAATTCAGGTGAAAGACTAACTGCTGGGGAGATGAACAAATGACAGCTGTAAATCACATTAGAGAGATGGACAGAACACAAGCAGGTTATTTTAAAAAGTGCTGATGTCTGCTTGACCTATATGGTGAAAAAACCTGTGATAAATGATGAGAACAAGTGAAGGTATTAATAACCAGTCATTTCTTCTGGTATCCATATCTGACATGAAGTTTTTTGAATATGTAATTATGTGAGCGTTGATAATGATGTGGATCCAGCATGACGTGAGAAGCATCTCACAATGCTGCCGACATTCCTCGCCGGATGGTACATCTGTGTGTCAGCATACTTAAACTTGACTGGGATGTCCCTTTGCTTTTCTCAGGTCTGAATATGTATGTGTACAGTATTATGCATTATATTCTGGGAATGAATGTTATCTTTTAAGGCAAGTTAAATACATATATCTGTTTTTGTACCATCAAGAAACACTTCCCAGGGGAGAAAGAGCGCCCCCTGCTGGATACAGTATTTCATCACTGATTTGAACCTAAGGTGTCATTGCAATTTAATGCCTAATTTGCTCTGTTTTTTTTGTCTCCCTGTCAGATCTTTGAAGAACTGTAGCTATTGGTAATCATAATTGGCAAAAGACAGCATGTCTTCATTATGAAAAGAAACTAAAAGCAGTAGAGGAAAACCACATGAGCACAGGGAATCCATGCAAACTTCACACAGAAGGTACCAGAGAAGATAAAGAAAATGAAAATTGAATTGACATAGAGGAAGCAAGGCTGTGTTCTATACCATTATGTTATATCCATACTAAAAATTATTTGTAAGATTCAAACATTTTAAGTGCATACTAAACAGTAGCAGGCATTTATTTTCTTGTTTAAAATGACTAATCAGTTTTTTTGGATCAGATCCAATATTTTTCTTTTAGCGGAATCTGAACATTAGGCTGTATGGCTACACACTCCCTGCTGCTTGTGGGTGCCTCTTGATCCCACAACCGTCAGTAATGTAACCAGGACGAGCCAGGCAAATGAGGACACACAATACAAGGGGTAGGTATGAAAGTGCCATAGTGCTTTTATTGCAGTAAAAAACAAAATCAAAACAGTGCTCCCCAAGTGCAGTTCCCAAATGTCTTCAATAAAAAAATACAAAAAAGTGAAATTCATGAGTTTAAAATCCAGTTTTTCTCCACATTTACTTTTTAATTTTTTTTCTTCTCCCTGTCACTACTGTGCCGTCTCTTTTAAAGTAATGCTAAATATAGGGTCCAAGTGTGCATGCACTGCTCCCTCCACGTACTCACTCATATGTGCCCTCTCAGTTTGGCAGGCAACCCCCTCATCAGTTCCTGAAGCGAAGCGCATTCGCACACTCACCCAGGCCCAATTAGCACCAGCACTTTGTGGGGCACGTTTTTTTTTTTTTAAATCAGCATGTTGCCACGGACCATTCCTCACAAGTTAACATTAAATAGATGTTGTTATAATTCAGAAACAATAGTAAAATAAGTTTTAGTGTTATTTTTTGAGCTCCAAAAGTATAAGGACATAATGTTTTCCTGACTTCATCCCAGTAACATAATAAATTGTAACATGGTAACAAAGAAACATAAAGATATAAAAACCTGAAACTGAGTCATAGATATAGTATTTTTTTTCTGATTATACGCAATGGTACGCAGTACCAATACCTTTTTTTGTTGTACAACAGTAATAAATTATTATATATAATATTAAATATATAATATTAAAATAAATAATGTTAAACTATTAATAAATATGTTGTTTCTGCGAATTAATTTGTTACATTGCCATTTCTGATTTCTTTTGTTTAGGTTGGTACTATTGGTTTACCCCTGTTTTCTAAATATCTTCCATTGCCAATATAGATCAAGGGTCGACAAACTGTTGCCCGTCCTGTAGGCTATTTGGGATTAATAAAGTATCTATCTATCTATCTATCTATCTATCTATCTATCTATCTATCTATCTATCTATCTATCTATCTATCTATCTATCTATCTATTCATAGAAATATCAGGCCCACATGAGGTTCTCTAAGCAAGATGCTGCTGCAGTTAGCAGGTGCAAGCATACCAGCCCACAAGTTTGCTGACCTGCACACACGCAACTGAGCCTCCAGCACTGCTGCTGCTTAAAGAAAATGTGCATACATTCTGTTTGGCGCCCCTCTTATTACTCCCTATCTTCTCATCTCTGCATCTCAATTGCTGCTTTGCATCGAGAGTGGGCAGAGTGAAACTCTCTGTGCTCAACCCGCTGCACTGCTCTGAACAGCCCTTACTTGCATACTTCTTTCCAGCTACACATGAGGCACCCTGTTATGTGGAGGTAGCTGGTTATAATATTAACAATCTTGCAGGCGCGAACAGTTTTATGTTTATGACCAGAACAATGTCAATGCGAAATGTCTTTGCTTTAAAACTACTCTCTTACAAGTGTTTATATTAAAAGCTATTAAGAACAGTGCTCAAAATCTTAAGCTGTTTCTTGTTGCAAGTATTTTAAAAGCTAATGTTTGTCATTAACTCACATATCTTGGCATGCCTATGAATATGAGTTCATAGGCGTGCCTAGACTTTATGCAAGATTGGTGACCCTTGATATAGATCGATTCTGATTGGTAGTTGAAGGGAAATACTCCAAATGTCGTTTCTGTTTTCTTTTCTTTATGTTGGCACTTTTGGTTCATTTCAGCCTTGAAAATATGTTCACTTTCCTTTCTGCATTGCAGCAGCTACCAGCTTAGTGCACATGCCAAATGAGTTGTTTTTAATCTCAAAGTAATCTACTGATTTTCTGAAATTAATAAAATAAATAGTTATTTCATGCTGGTGAGAGAACATGAAGATGCAGAATCCTCACCTGTTCCTGCAAAAATCAAGAAAGTGAAACCAACATTGACAGTACTGGTAGTGTAGATAAAGTGGAACACAGTTCTGGTAAAAATGGGCCTGATTGCTGGACAGCAACTCAGAAGAAAATATTTCTTCCAGAGAAATGAGTGGCTTTACACAAAAAGATAAAATGTTAGGTTAATGCACACCTTAAACACCATTGCTATATCATCAAGTAAATATGAAAGAGGATTTTCTCAGATGAATCTGATAGTTACCCCATCAAGATCATCTTTGTTAATACATACAACCTCTGCACTGATGTTCCTGAAAATGGTAAAACTTCATTTTTTTAAGTTCAACCCAGACAGATATCTGGACCTATGGCTGCTGCAAGAATGTCACTCTGAAATAGATACTATTAGCAAGCAGCGATCAAGAGAAACAGAAGGAGCATTGGAAGATATGTTGAAAGTATGGAAATTCCAAATTGGAAAGTTCATGTGAGTACTCCCACCTTTTTTCTTAGAAAAAAAAACAGTACATAGATAAGTTCACACACACAAAATAACTTACCTCTTACATTTTTTGTGATTTGCTTTCCCTTTAAATTTTACTAAAACTTTAAAAAATGAGTTTCTTGGTCAGTGGACTTTGTTTTGATATGTATTATACTTAGTGCTTGAACCTTTGCAAATTCAGTAGTTGTACAGTTTCGAAACTCTGAACAAGCACAGCTACAACATATTTTGCGAATGAATGCAATATGGGTGGTAGCCGAAAGCGTTCCGACCCTCTGTTGCCAAAACTGGCTCTTGGGACATGGAATGTTATCTCTCTGGCGGGGAATGAGCCTGACCTGGAGCGAGAGGTTGAGAGGTCTGGGCTCTGGAACCATTCCTCTTGGGAGAGGCTGAACTTTGTTCCACTCTGGAGTTGCTGTGGGTGAGAGGCGTCGGGCAGGGGTGGGCTTGCTTATGGCCCTCCGGCTCGAGACCTGCACATTGGGGTTCTCCCCGTTGGACGAGAGGGTTGTTTCCCTATGCCTTCGAGTTGGGGGAAGGACTCTGACTGTTGTTTGCGCTTATGCGCTGAACAGCAGTTCACAGTACCCAGCCTTTTTGGAGTCCCTGGAAGAGGCGCTGTGAGGCACAGCTCCTGGAAACTCTATCGTCCTGCTGGAAGACTTAAACGCTCACGTTGGCAACGACAGTGAAACCTGGAAAGGTGTGATTGGGAGGAATGGCCTCCCTGATCTAAACTTGAGTGGTGTTCCGTTGTTGGACTTCTGTGCTGGCCATGGATTGTCCATAACGAACGCCATGTTCGAGCATAAGGGTGTCCATAAGTGCATTTGGCGCCAGGATGCCCAAGGTTGCAGCTCGATGATCGACTTTGTAATTGTGTCATCGGATCTGCGAACTTATGTCTTGGACACTCGGGTGAAGAGAGGGGCTGAGCTGTCAACTGATCACCACCTGGTGGTAAGTTGGATCAGATGGTGGGAGAGGCTGCCGGACAGACCAGGCAGACCCAAACGAATAATGAGGGTCTGCCGAGAAAGATCTTTAACTGCCACCACCGGCAGAACTTCAACCTCATTCCGAGGGAGGCAAAGGACATTGAGTCTGAATGGGCAATGTTCCGAGCCTCCATTGTCGAAGCAGCAGAACGGAGCTGTGGCCGCAAGGTTGTCGGTGCCTCTCGTGGCAGCAGTCCACAAACCCGGTGGTGGACACCTAAGGTTCGAGAGGCTGTCAAGCTGAAGAAAGAGTCCTATCGGGTCTGGTTGACCAGTGGGACTCCAGAGGCAGCTGAGGGGTACCGGTGGCAAAAACTCGGGCATGGGAGGAGTTTGGGGAAGCCCTGGAAAATGACTTTAGGTCGGCACCGAGAAGGTTCTGGCAAACCGTCAGGTGCCTCAGGTGGGGAAAGTGGTGCTCCACCAACACTGTGTACAGTGGAGATGGGGCCCTGCTGACTTCAACTGCAGACGTTATTGACCGGTGGAAGGAATACTTCGAGGATCTTCTCAATCCCACCAGCATGTCTTCTTTAGAGGAAGCTGAGCTGGAGGACTCCCTGGGGGGGGCCCGGGGGGGCCCTTCCATAACAGGGGCTGAGGTAGTTAAAAAGCTCCGAGGTGGCAGGCCCCCTGGGTGGACAAGGTTCACCCTGGGTTTCTCAAGGCTCTGGATGTTGTGGGGCTGTCCTGGTTGACACGTCTCTGCAACATCGCATGGACATCAGGGGTAGTGCCTCTGGATTGGCTAACCAGGGTGGTGGTCCCACTTTTTAAGAAGGGTGACCGGAGGATGTGCTCCAACTATAGGGGGATCACACTCCTCAGCCTCCCCGGTAAGGTCTATTCAGTGGTGCTGGAGAAGAGAGTTTGGTCGCTGGTCGAATCTCGGATTCAAGAGGAACAATACGGATTCCGTCCTGGCCGTGGAACACTGGACCAGCTCTACACCCTGGCCAGGATCCTGGAGGGTGCATGGGAGTTTGCCCAACCAGTCCACATGTGTTTTGTGGATTTGGAGAAGGCATTCAACCGTGTCCCTCGAAGCATCCTGTGGGGTGTACTCCAAGAGTACGGGGTACAAGGCTTGTTGTTACGAGCCATTCAGTCCCTGTACAGGAGGAGCAGGAGCTTGGTCTGCATTGCCGGAAATAAGTCAGACTCATTTCTTGTTGAGGTTGGACTCTGCCAGGGCTGCCCTTTGTCACCGATTCTGTTCATAAGTTATATGGACAGAATTTCTAGGTGCAGCCAAGGAGCGGAGGGGGTCTGGTTTGGTGACCTCAGAATCTCGTCTCTGCTATTTGCGGATGACGTGGTTCTGTTGGCTTCATCAGACAGTAACCTCCAGCTCTTGCTGGAGTGGTTCACAGACGAGTGTGAAGTGGCGGGGATGAGAGTCAGCACCTCTAAATCTGAGGCCATGGTTCTCAGCCAGAAAAGGGTGGAGTGCTCTCTCCGGGTTGGGAACACATTACTGCCTCAAGTGGAGGAGTTCAAGTATCTCGGGGTCTTGTTCACGAGTGAAGGAAGAATGGACCGGGAGGTTGGCAGACGGATCAGTGCGGCATCTGCAGAGAGCTGAGCCAAAAGGCGAGGCTGTCGATTTACCACTCGATCTACATTCCGGATACAAGCAGCCGAAATGAGTTTTCTCCGCAGGGTGGCTGGACTTTCCCTTAGAGATAGGGTGAGGAGTTCAGTTATCCGGGAGAGGCTCGGAGTAGAGTCGCTGCTCCTCCGCATTGGGAGGAGTCAGTTGAGGTGGTTTGGGCATCTGGTTAGGATTCTCCCTGGACACCTCCCCTTTGTGTTCTGGGCATGCCGCACTATGGAGGTCTGGGCTTCCCTGCCCCCGCGACCCAGCCTCGGATAAGCAGTGGATAATGGATGGATGGATGGATGGATGGATGGAAAAAATGACATGTTCCTTCACTTCTTCTCCTTTTCCCATAATTTCTGGACAATGCATAAGACAACCCTGTGAGGGGCAAATGTCCATATAAAGGAACACTTACAAACATACCCACACTCACTCATACACAAACAATTAAATTTTTGGGATGTGCAAGTTAAATATAATTACCTAGTGAAAAGCTTTTCAAATGTTAAGAACATATAAACTCCACAAAGACAGTGACTGAACTGAAAATCAAATGTAGACTCCAAGCGTTGTAAAATAGCAGCACTAAGTATTATGCCACCATGCTGCCCTCCTATATTTTGACCAAATATAATCAATGAATGGACCTATAGTGTACTAACTTACTTAACCAGCACTAACAGAATGTCACTAGGCAAATATTAAATAATTCTGAAAGATATAAGAAATAACAAGATGCAAGGAAATAACCTTGCGTATGATTTTTAAATTTAAATGTAATTGACAGCTCATCAAACTAAAAAAGTGGAAATAATTATTCCCTTGTGCTTCTGAAGCTGAAATCATTCATTTATTTTATTTAAACACCTAAAGTGGAATGTGTGGTTAATTGCACTTATTGCACAAATTGTAATATAAGAAAATCTAAACTTACCCAAGTGTCTTAAGGCAATTGCTCAGCATTCAAAGGAATCAACACCATCTTGTCAAGGTGTCTGTTATACTTATGTTCAAAACAGGTTAATGTGTGCAAAGAAGCATAGGGTAATCATCTGTTCAAGCATCTGGATGAGTTAAAGTTTTGATCCTATAAAATAATGAATTCAAGCAGCTAAGTAAGAAAATTTAAAAAACATTTGTGACAAATATACATATGTAACATTCACGAAAAAAAAAACCCCATACAAATCTGAACCTGAGGTTCATTTTTGCGTTACTGTTTGTCACACTGCCTTATTTTTCACATTTTGATGTTAATGGAAGAATCATTTATTTTCTACAGCATTTAAAAATGTATATTCTCTTTTATGACCCCTTGTTTTCTGTTTTGTATTATCAAAGCCAATGTCAATCTTTTAGCTTTTGTTCATCTATTCAATCATTTTGCTACTCTCTTACGAAATTTGGTATTTCAGAGAACCATAGTTATCCTAACCACAATAAGCACAAAAGGTGGAATAAATTTTGGATTGGGAGTGACATATTCCACTTCTTAGGCTTTCCTTTTTCTCTGAATTTTCTCTCCTTCTCAAGTACTGTATATGCTGTTTACTGTTGATTAGTCAAAAGTTTTTCCCTTTAATAAATGTGCTCGAGCAAGAGACCTGGACCTCCCAATTATTTAGACTATTATCTGAATTGGATGCCTATTTGAACACTAAATAAAAAATACATTTTTTTAAAATCTTGCTATTTTTCTCACAGTGTACTTCCTGGGAAGAAAGTTAGACATAAAAGGGTAAAGGTTATATTTTCTGTGTAAAACATATAGCACAGTTGAACTGAAGGTCCCTAATTAGTAGCAGAAAACAATATATGTTAAACGCTACCTAAACATATGGAAAAGAAGTTTTCCTCATACACATTGTCTAATACTTTTTACATTTCTCCACACACAATTTTGAACACTGCTAAGTGACACTGAATGATGCTAACATGTAAAAAGATGACTTAATATACATGGGAAACTTTTAATGTGGAGCTTATCCTTCAGAAACACCTGCCATTGAGTTTACTGATATCCAACAATATGATATTGGCAAAGAAATTCTTTTTTTTTTTTAATTTTATTTATTAATTTTATTGTAATCATTCCCTATAAATAGATCAATTGATACAAAAAAGAATTGAAGACAAATCAAACCCCGCCCTTGAGAAGGAGAGCGTGGCCAAAGGAGAATTGCTTAGGGCTTTTTAATAGGGCAAAAATAAACAAAAAAAAAGGAAAAAAAAAAATATATATATATATATAAATAAATAAATGGAGAAGGAAAAGAAATGCAGAAATAAGTATTTCTTCTTATTCTAAAATATTATTGATTAGATCCTGCCAGGTTTTGAAAAAATTCTGTATAGATCCTCTAACTGAGAATTTGATTTTTTCCAATTTCAAATAATATAAAACATCGGTTTCCCACTGACTTATCAGAGGAGATTTAGGATTCTTCCAATTTAACAAAATAAGTCTGCGTGCCAAAAGTGTAGTGAATGCAATCACAGTTTGCTTGTCCTTCTCCACTTCAAGTCCATCTGGAAGAACACTGAACACAGCTGTTAATGGGTTAGGAGGGATTATGACACCAAGGCTGTCTGAAAGGCACTTAAAAATTTTGGTCCAAAATGATGTTAATTTGGTGCAGGCCCAAAACATGTGACCCAGTGAGGCTGGAGCTTGGTTGCAGTGTTCGCAGGTTGGATCTTGCCCTGGAAACATTTTGAACAGTTTTAAGCAAGACAGATGAGCTCGATATATAATTTCTAGTTGAATAATTCTATGCTTTGCGCATATGGAGCTCGAGTGAATTCTCTGCAATGCTACCTTCCACTCCTTTTCTGATATATTAATTAAGAGATCTTTTTCCCATTGTCCTCTTGGATCTTTGAAAGGAAGGAACTCTAATAAAATTTTATATAAATGGTGTCTAATTCCTCGAAATTAAGTAGTATTTTTTCCAGCATGATGGAGGGTACAAGATGAGGAAAATCGGGCAGTTTCTGTTTAACAAAGTTTCTAATTTGAAGATAGTGAAACAAATGTGTAGCTGGGAGGTTGAATTTGGAACATAATTGTTCAAAGGATGCAAAGATATTGTCTATATAAAGATCTCTGACTGCGGTGGGTTGGCACCCTGCCCTGGATTGGTTCCTGCCTTGTGCCCTGTGTTGGCTGGGATTGGCTCCAGCAGACCCCCATGACCCTGTGTTCGGATTCAGCGGGTTGGAAAATAGATGGATGGATGGATGGATGGATGGATAAAGATCTCTGAGCAATTTAATCTCAATTCTTTTCCAGGTATTAAAAACTGGATATGTTTGTGAGGGTTGAAAGAGGTGGTTCTCCTGCAGGGGTGCCACAGATAAAAGATTTTCCATCTTAAAATGCTTTCTAAGTTGGTTCCATATTCTGAGTGAGTAAAGCACAATTGGGTTATTAGTATATGTACGATAACTTGCATTTATTGGAGCGCAGAGCAGGGAATATAAAGAAGTACTACAGGATTTTACTTCTATTATGGACAAAGCCTGTGTATGTTCATTTGTTTTTGTCCAGGTTTTTATGGCTTGTATGTATGCTGCCCAGCAATAAAACTGAAAATTAGGTAAAGCCATGCCACCTTCTGCCTGAGGTCTCTGTAGGGTCGCTCTTCGGATACGCGAGTGTTTTGAGTTCCAAATAAATAAGGTTATAGTTGAATCTAATTGCTTAAAAAATGATTTATTGATATATATTGGAATGTTTTTAAATAAAAAAAGAAGTTTAGGAAGGATATTCATCTTAACAACGTTAATTCTTCCGGCTAGAGTGAGATGAAGGGTTGACCATCTATGCAAATCTTGCTTAATTTTTTCCATACAGACGGCAAAATTTTGTTGATAAAGAGCTTTATGTTTACTTATGATATTTACCCCTAGGTGTTTAAACTGATCTGCTATGGTAAAAGGTAGGGTGTCCAATCTACTATTATATGCTTGTGAATTCACTGGAAAGAGTATACTTTTATTCAGATTAATTCTGAGACCAGATATCTTTTGAAATTCTGAAAGTGCTGTTAAAACTGCAGGCACAGTGTTTTCTGGGTCTGATATATATAAAACCATATCATCTGCATATAGAGAAATTTTCTGTTCCAGTCCTTCTCTGATAATCCCCTTTATCTGATAAGAATTTCGACAGTGGACTGCCAGTGGTTCAATGGCAATTACAAACAGCAGTGGTGACAAGGGGCATCCTTGTCTGGTACCACGTTCTAGCTTAAAGTAGTCTGAACAAATGTTATTAATACAAACTGAAGCTTCTGGATTGGTATACAGTAGTTTGATTCATGCACAAATATTTGGGCCAAACCCAAATTTCTCCAATGCAGTGAAAAGGTAGTTCCATTCAATCATATCAAATGCCTTTTCTGCATCTAGTGATAATAATATCTCTGGGGTGTTTGACTTTGATGGTGAATAAATTACATTAAACAGGCGTCGGAGATTGGAAGATAAGTGTCGGCCTTTAATAAATCCAGTTTGATCCTGTGATATTACTGAAGGCAGCACTTTCTCCATCCTTCTAGCTAGAATTTTTGAGAGAATCTTAACATCATTATTCAGGAGTGAAATTGGTCTGTATGATGCACATTGTAACAAGTCCTTATTTTGTTTAGGAAAGACGGTGATTAATGCTTGACGAAAAGTTTGAGGTGGAATTTGATTGTCTCTAGCTTCTGTAAATGTTGCCAATAAGAGGGGAGCTAGCTGAGTGGAGAATCTATACTAATAAAAGGCAAAGCCCTCACTGACTCACTGACTGACTGACTGACTGACTGACTCACTCATCACTAATTCTCCAACTTCCCGTGTAGGTAGAAGTCTGAAATTTGGCAGGCTCATTCCTTACAGCTTACTTACAAAAGTTAGGCAGGTTTTATTTCGAAATTCTATGTGTAATGGTCATAACTGGAACCTGTTTGACTGACTCACTCATCACTAATTCTCCAACTTCCCGTGTAGGTAGAAGTCTGAAATTTGGCAGGCTCATTCCTTACAGCTTACTTACAAAAGTTAGGCAGGTTTTATTTCGAAATTCTACGCGTAATGGTCATAACTGGAACCTGTTTGACTGACTCATTCATCACTAATTCTCCAACTTCCCGTGTAGGTAGAAGGCTGAAATTTGGCTGGCTCATTCCTTACAGCTTACTTACAAAAGTTAGGCAGGTTTTATTTCGAAATTCTACGTGTAATGGTCATAACTGGAACCTGTTTGACTGACTCACTCATCACTAATTCTCCAACTTCCCGTGTAGGTAGAAGGCTGAAATTTGGCAGGCTCATTCCTTACAGCTTACTTACAAAAGTTAGGCAGGTTTTATTTCGAAATTCTACGCGTAATGGTCATAACTGGAACTTGTTTGACTGACTAATTCATCACTAATTCTCCAACTTCCCGTGTAGGTAGAAGGCTGAAATTTGGCAGGCTCATTCCTTACAGCTTACTTACAAAAGTTAGGCAGGTTTCATTCGAAATTCTACGTGTAATGGTCATAACTGGAACCTGTTTTTTGTCCATATACTCTAATGGAGGAGGCGGAGTCACGTATCGCGTCGTCACGTATTACGCCTCCTACGTAATCACGTGAACTGAAAACGAGGAAGAGATTTACAGCACAAGTCAAACGCGGGAACAAAGGTAAATGACGTTAATTGTTGACTGTCTTTTAATACTGTGTACTTGTTGAGTGTCTTTTAATACTGTGTAAGCATACATATTAACACATGTGCAATTAAACGTGTGCATTTACGGGGTGATTTTCTCAGGCTTAAAAGCTCGCCTTTTATTAAAAAGGTAAATGCAAACTCTTTTCATTCTGAAGGGCACAAACCACGTTAGATTTCAGCCGTTAAACGCGCAAAAATGTCAGTACACCAGATAAATAAGCGCAAAATATTATCAGTTGTATTGTATGCTTACAATACATATAGAAATGTGTTAATCGTTAACTAATATTATGGGATGGTGTTTTTTGACTCGCGCTTTGATTTAAACGATTGCATGTCTTGGTGGGTTTCCGTAGCTTATTGTCAATATCTTTACAGCTCTTTTTAAGACTTAATTTAAAAAGGTTTTCTTTTCTTCTTAATAAAAATTTAAAAGCAGTACTTCGCCGGTGCGAAGCGCGGGGATTTGATCGACTGACGCATACAGACATATTCATGAGTGCAGGTACTTCGGAAAGAAAGCACCGTGTAAACCTAAACTTTAAATTAAGTTCATAGACCTACAAAAGTTTGCCATTGATTTGAGGCAAGATTGCATTTCTCATGTACAACTATACGTTGCATTCTTAACAGTAAGCTTGCACAGCTTGGTCATATTACAACCTGAGTGCTGAACTGACAACGTCGTATACAAACAGAACTATAACAATCGTAATAAACAAACAAAAAAAAAAGCGAAGAACCCTTGCATTTAATAAGAAGGCTCTTTCCTTGGCGAAGCAAGGAAAAAGGAAGACCTTATATGGCGTTCGTTTATAAAACAGCGGAAAAGCTGTGTTAAGGCTGCTTCACTAAAAAAACAGATCCTTAACAAATTGCTATTGGGATATTTTCCCTCAATTTAAAAAGCTTTTCTTCTTCATAAAATTTAAAAGCAGTACTTCACGGGGATTTAGATATATATATATATATATTATATATATATATATATATATAGAGAGAGAGAGAGAGAGAGAGAGAGAGAGAGAGAGAGAGAGAGAAATATATATATATAATATATATATATATATATATATATATTATATATATATATATATAGATACAGATATGTATAGATATACATATATAGATATAGATATATATAGATAGATATAGATATAGATATATATATATATATATATATGTATGTATGTCTATATATATATATATATATATATATATATATATATATATATATATGTAAGCTTATAAGTACTGCCCTACTTCTCTTTAAGAAAGGAAGATGTAATGATACT